>NW_019728499.1:236905-300562 GCF_002891405.2 Cryptotermes secundus | reverse complement strand
ATAATAATAATAATAATAATAATAATTCAATTCTCAATTCAATTAAGTTCTTTATTATTTATGTGCCGAGTCAACAGCCGCAAGGCCACTTACAGACAGCGCAAAGGTAGATACAAGTAATAATAATAATGCAATCAGAAGACTGAGTCGAAATTAAGGAAGAGAGTACATGAATATTTGCTGTAATAATAACATTCTCAGTAACAGTCAAAATAAAGAAAAACTGCCCACGAACCAACTTAAAAACTCGGAGCGTAATTCTCGAAAAAACGTGGCTTGCTCAGTTCGCTTCACATTTTATCCCGTGTTTGACCCAAGATTCGGCTCTTCTCTTCTAAGAATTATTTTGTTACTTACTTAGTTGTAGGCCGCGCCATAGCTCAAGCGGTTAGTCGCCGGCTTTCCACCGCGGCGGCCCGGGTTCGAACCCGGGTCTGGTCAAGTGGGATTTGTGGTGGACAAAGTGGCCTGGGGCAGGTTTTCTCCGAGTACTTCGGTTTCCCCTGCCAATCTTCATTCCACCAACTGCTCCACAATCACCCTCACCTATCATCTGGGGCTGGTACAATAGGCCAGAAGTGGCCGCAGTACAAGGGACTTAGTCCCACCCCACTAGCATTAAAAAAATTAATTACTTACTTACTTACTTACTCATGGAGCTGAGACCTTCTGGAGAAGCCGTCAATTCTGCAGCTACTCAAGAATATCCCAGAATTTTATGGAACCCGAAGGTTCATTACCGTGTTCACAAGAGCCCTCCACTGGTCCCTATTCTGAGCCAGATCAATCCAGTCAATACCATCCCATCCCATATTTCTAAGTTCCATTTTAATATTGTCTACCCACCTACGCCTTGGTCTTCCCAGTGGTTCTTTCCTTCTGGCTTTCCCACCAATATCCTATACGCATTCCTCGTCTCCCCCATTCGTGCTACATGCCCTGCCCACCTCATTTTTCTTGACTTGATCATTCTAATTATACTCGGAGAAGAGTACAAGTTAGACATTATAATTTATTACCCTTAACATAGTCACCTTCTTCATAACCATAAACTAAAGCTTGTAGGCGTTAAACTAACATTCAATGTATTAACAATAGTTCATTCTGTACTATAGACCAACTTGTTGCTTGGCAAGTCTTGGGCTTCAGTGATGCTTACATTAACGTATGTTTCGTTTGTCTATCGCATGTTTAATCATTGCTAGTATTTATAATCTATGCATAAGAAAAATTAAGAATTTTACGAATAAACTTAGTGCGCTGTATTCTTGTCCTGCAGTTTCCTTTATTGCGTCTAATTTAGAATACCTACTCTTTTTTTCTTCCTCTTCGCTCCCACTTTCGGAGCATAGGGCTGATTTCTCAGTTTCATTGATCATTTTTGCAGACAATAGGACTCCTTGGACGAATACCTACTGTAGATTTGGGAAAACAAAGCAGTTTAAACTCGAAAGCAAATTTTATTCTCCAATTCCATCAGACAATCCTAAATTCTCTGAGTTATAATAGGATAGCGTATTCCAGAAGATCATTTCATAACGTAATGTTCATGCTGCCACGATACACTTTTCTTTATATACAAATTCGGAGTATCTTTACTGCTTCTTCGGTTTAAAGAAACTTGGAAACTACAATCTTTAACAGTTCTTTAAAATAGTACTTCAGTGCTAATAAGTAATTTACTCTCTTAATGAGAGCCCTGTATGAGCTAAAAATCACCCTTTTGGTAAAAAATTTCCTTCTTTTGGCGAATCCGAAGGTTGTTTTACCGTGTTCAGAACAGTCGGCCACTGGTCCCTGGCCTGAGCCAGTCCACACCCGTAATCTCAATTCTTGATAGTCATCTTAATGTTATATTTTCATCTATACATAGTTCTTCCAAACGGCTTTCCCATAAGATTTACCGATCAACAGTTTCAATACATTTCTCCCATACGTCGTAGCAAATTCTCCCCGTCATTTTAATGTTTGCTAAGGTACAAATTATGAAGTTGCTTATCCGCAAGTCTCGAGAGTAATAATGTACAGAATCAGTAAGCCTATTCGTTATTTACAATGAAAGTCTCTAAAAGATAATACAATAAAGAACAAGACTTGCGTGTCATGAAACACTTAATGTGACTCCGCTGAATTTTAACGATATAAATTACGTTGCGCTAACATCTGAGTGCTGGAGTCTTAAAAGCATATATTGCGTATATGTGGTACTTATGTTCCCATGGTTCATTACAAAGTTTTGTAAACTAATACATTTTAAAAATGTGATTTGGTTTGTATAAGTATGATTGTTTGATATGTTAACGCATGTCCACGTTTACACCACAAAAATATACAATAAAAGTTACGTTGTCGTGGTCACCACTAGTTATCATAACAAAATATTCATTTTTTCAATTGTAAAACAACTGAAGCTTAGCATGGTAGTACCACGATGAACGAAGATAAAGAACATTTTATTTCATCAGCAATTCAATAATGTAAGGATGTGATTTCGCCCCTGTAATTGAATATTCACGATAATACGCCCACAGATGATTGCCATGTACATTCTACTTCATCTCCCTTAAACGGGTTCTCAACAAGATCTCGCAGCTTGTGTAAGGCGGATATTGTTTCCACAATATAACTTCGTTCTTCAACTAACACGTGACGGAGTCATGGATTTCTAGTCACGATTTTCTTTTTATATCTTATTTACTATTTTAAAATAAGTTCTTAATCTTTTTACTGCCAATTAACTAATTAAGAATAACTGTGGAACTGAAATGGAATTATAGTTTTCCCCTCGTTATCATCACGAAAATAACATTTTTCATTATTACCGTTATTAACTCGTATTGTTTAAAAAATTATTGATATCTTGTACATTATATTGCTATGCTACCCTACTTCTTATCCTCCTTAGTAAGCTCCGACGACGGTTCATTAAACATTTCTATAGATTCACAATATAACATTATATTGCTATGCTACCCTACTTCTTATCCTCCTTAGTAAGCTCCGACGACGGTTCATTAAACATTTCTATAGATTCACAGCTAAGAAACAGCCAGACACACAGCTGATTCGTTTTAATTATCCAAGAGACGATCACAGGGGAATACCACAGGGACAGATTACCGACAAACACACTACACAGCGAGACTGCATTATTCAATATTCAATTTCATATCACTACTTCTCTTCGCCAAAAATTGTTAGCGTGACCAAATCAAGGAAGACAAGACCTGTTAGTCATGTAGCATGCATACAGAAGAGATATGCATTGCAAGTACAGTATGTCCCTTACATTCGATGCTAACAAAATGTTTCAGAAAACAAACTTGTTATAAAGAGGGGCCCATTCATTAACTCATTCACATCACTAAATACTTTTTTATGACTAGGATTCAAACGTTAGTCTGTATGACCTACAGCTACGGCAGTACGTTCAGGTCCAATGTTCTCAAGAATTACGCATTCCAAAGGAACTATTACGTGTTGTATAAGACTTACATGTCGATATAAAGCAATAAATCACATGCGGACCGAGTTATCGGCATCTTTACTTAATAGGCTAGACGTAACCAATGAGCAGACAGCTTTCTGAAAGAGGCAGTTTTATTCCTGATCACGTCTCATCATCATCATCATCATCAGTAATCTGTCAAGACGACAGGTCCACAGTCTCTTCCAAAACAATTCCTCCATTTATTGCGATGTAGAGCGTTCTCCTTCAAATGACAGTATACTCTTCTGTCCCCAAGGTCATCCAGCATCTTCTTACGTCTTCTTCCTCGTCTTCTTGTCACTTCTATCCGCCCCTCTATCTTTCCTTCAATAACTTCTTTTAGAAGGCAGTTTCTGCGTAAAACATGACCAATCCAATTAGCCTTCCGTTTTCTTATTTCGTGTAGGATATTCCTCTGCTCACTGACTCTAATTAACACTTCTTCATTTCTCACATAATCGGTCCAACTGATCTTCTCCATCCTTCTCCAACACCACATTTCGAAACTTTCCAGATGTTTCTGATCTACTGCCCTAAGTGTCCATGTTTCAGCCCCATACAGAGCTATGCTCCAAATGTAGCATTTCACTAGTTTCTTCCTCAAATTTAAGTCCAATTTGCTGGTATAGTATAGTAGAACAATTACCTTTCCATTCTTAACCGACATCAACAATCCTACTTTTGTCAGAAACGCTGCCGCTTGATACGAGGTTAAGATGGACCGAGCCAGGAAATTCCTGTCTCCTACTTCTGTACCGCTGTTACCATAATTCGCAGTAATCAATTTGAGATTATTGCGTTGACAGCAGAAAATTAAAGTGCTTACAGAAAACCAGTATACTAAGGCCTCTTACACAGGTTTGAACATTGTGACTTCTACTTGCTTACGTGTTGGCCATTAGTGCGCGCAATGCACTCTTTACGTTATGTCACACCTTGTACCACCTGAAGTGTGAGGCTTGGGTCTCACCTGTGCAACACTGGGATCCTGCCCCCGTGTGGACGGATGTAATAAATATGTGTATGTACTTTTTATACATTTTGTAGCCTGTCTAATATTCACGTGTGATGATAGTATCCTTCGTCTGGAGAGATTATGAAATTTATTCATTGTCTCATAATTAAATATGAATAAGGAAAGGATAGAAGACCTAATTCGTCATAGTCAAGTAGTTAATAACATTACATGTATATTTTTTCTATTAATAAAAACTCAAATGTTCCAGTGTGTTAAGTACAGACAAAGCTATTCCCTTTTTGTAAGGTATATTACTGAGTTTACTTGCATACATATTTCAAGCATTTTCTTTTTTAAATTTTAAATGGCTCTTCCAACCCATTCAAGGCCCAGGCCTCTTATTCAGTTCCGTAATAATTTTTCACAGACGGTAGGACTCCTTGAACTAGTGAATCAGCCAGTCGCAAGGCACCTATCTAAACACAATACAACACAAACACAAAATGAACGCATACACCAAATATCCATGCCCTGAGTGGGATTCGAATCCACTATCCCAGCGTCAGAGCAAGCGGAGACAGTTCATGCCTTATATCGCGCGGCTACTGTGACCGACATTGTCTTTAAATACTTAACATAATGATGTATAAGATGATCTAAAAAAGTTTTGAAGAGCCTATTCCCAAGACATCTTTCTAGGTTTTACTATTTACCGTATTTACGCATGTATAGGCCGCGTGCGTGTATAGGCCGCAGCACAATTTTCAGACAGAAATTATAGAAAAAATAATTTTCTTGGAATATTATTTCAGGAGTAGAACACCCTTTATTACTAATTATGAATATAATTTTTTTTAAATGAAGTGTGATTTCGAATATTTCGAATATAAGCCGCGCCCCAGTTTTCCTCTTGAATTTTTGGCAAAAAATGTGCGGCCTATACATGCGTAAATACGGTAAATACCTCCTGTTATGTATCTCTATAATAAACTTATAGTAAGCTCATAAATAACGTGTCGGAGTAGCATCAACAAGCGAATCACGTGAGGTGCCTGATCCTACTGTGAAAAGCAGCGAAGCATGGCGAACCAAAGTAATATTGCTGAACAGAGAAATTTAGTTTATGTTGTCCAGACTGACAGCATTTTCACGCCTCAGGACGTCAGAAATATTTTTCGTTTAAACAGAATATTATGAGATGACAGGGCACAGAATCTGCTTGCTTGGAGCAACGGGTTCAAACAAACTCTACGTATATCAGATGATTGACGTGGCCACTCAAACGGAGTGGTGAGTTTTAAGATTCCGAAATACTAGATTTTTTAAGATTTAAAAATCACTCGTATTAACAATAAGTATTTCCATAGCATCTCAACTTTAACATTATTTATGTTATGTAACGATTACTATATACTGTCACTAAAGTATGTCGTGTAGCAGGCATACTACTTGCCTAAGGAAATCCCTAAAAACAATAATGTATTTTCAAATATCATAACCTTACAAAAATTTCTAAGCTCACGTATTTAACAGAGCTACTGTCGTTCCCATTCCAGTAGCGTTAGGATCTTGGCTGCAGAAAGTTACCGTCAACATAATGTGGTTTACATGTCTCATATTTATAACAGCAGTGCTATGCTACAAGCCGGAAGGTCGCGGGTTCAAATTCCGATGAGGTCATTGGATTTTTTTCAGTTGACCTAATCCTTCCAGCCGTACTAGGC
This sequence comes from Cryptotermes secundus, assembly GCF_002891405.2. NCBI lineage: Eukaryota > Metazoa > Arthropoda > Insecta > Blattodea > Kalotermitidae > Cryptotermes > Cryptotermes secundus. Next base: position 294,390 of record NW_019728499.1, on the reverse strand, counting down.
CCTGAGGTTTACTCAGCCTCTAACAGAAATGAGTAATTAAATAATTTTCCTGGGGAGTAAAGGGCGGCCGGCGCGTAAGGCTGACAACCTTACCGCCATCTTTGAGCCGATTGTCTGGATAATGTAGGACTCTCAACGTCTCACAACCCTATGGGCCTTCACGGCCTGATACAGGGATAGCTTTACTTTTTACTTTTCAAGAAAATATGACAATTGGTGCTAATAATAAAACTTACTCCTATTCATAACTGAAACACGTACGGAATCACAAGCACAAAATATGAGCAAAAAGGTTCCTTCACGTCGTAACTTTCGGGTGTTTAATATTAGCGTTCAGAACCCTTGTACATCGTTCATTATAAGAGCACCTGCACTAAACACTACGAAAAGGCCTCGCCATAGCTCAAGCGGTTAGTCGCTGGCTTCCCACAGCGGCGGCTAGGGTTCGATCCCGGGTCTGGTCAAGTGGGATTTGTGGTGGACAAACTGGCGCTGAGGCGTGTTTTCTCCGAGTACTTCGGTTTTCCTTGCCAATCTTCATTCCACCAAATTCTCCATCATCATAATCACCCAGAGCAGGCTACAATAGGCCAATCAGTGGCCACCCCCCACCAAGTGAATTAAAAAAAAATAAAAAAACATGACGAAGTGGCCATAATTGATATATGAGACAACGCAGATAGTGAAGAGTAACAGAAAGGGGTTAAAATCTAGAAGAGTCGTGTTCTAATGAGGTCAGTGACGTACTGAAGGAATGACACAGCAGACTGGGCAAACATAAAATGTATGTAGCATACAACTTCAATATACATGAATGAAAATCAATTTGCAGTGTCAGGTGCAGGTTACTATTAAAGAAAACGAAGTTTATACCTGCCTATGCAGAATGAGAACTACACTAAAATGAAAAGGGAAATAAGGGCAATGTATAAGTCGGACATCTTGGAGTGCAGAGCGAATGGGCCTACTTCTAGTGAGATGACATTTCTAGGCATTCCTCACTAAGTAGGAGAAAACGCCTTAAGGCGCGTCCACATTAGTTGTGCTCTTGCGACTCGCTATGCTCGCGAGTAATGTGGACGATATGACAAGTCACGAGACAAGCAAATTTTAAATGTTTAATTTAAAAACTATAGCCAATAAATTAATATACAACTACAGCCTATACACACTACGAGTAAATATACGGATCCTCACGTGCCGAAGCCTGGCTAGCAACTGAAGTAGTGTGGACGAAGATTTACGAGCAGGAGTAAAAGCCAGACAAGCCTGGCGAGCACGAGCAAGAGTAATGTGGACGCGCCTTTACGTGGACACCATTTCTGCCAGCCTTCTCTGCGAGCTAGTACCAGAGCTAACACTACTGGACGGATTCTTTTAAAATTGCATATGGGAGACTTTTAATTAGACGTTGTCGAGTAATTGCAGTTTAGGTTAAATGCGAGCAACAATAACAGTGCAATTTACATGAAGGCCTACGGGCGTTTCTGCACGTATATCAAACGTAAGTCGCGAAATATTTACCGAAATATGATAAACACCTAGACTAATGCACTTTTTCCTCATGTATTTGGTTTTTAAACGATTAAAGGGAGGTTCTTTTCCCCCTGTATTGCGTCGTAACTCAAAAACTTTTCGATCTATTTGATAAAACTTCACACTGGAAGTCCTTGCACAGATTTGTAGACGACCATGTCTGTCTGTACGTCAAACCATTTTCTCTCTGTGACCTTGTATGATAGTCTAATCCTCGATACATTTTTTTTTTATTTCGATATGAATGACTGTCACAGTAAATTGTCTGGGAATTTCGATTACCAGTCATACTGACCCATAATGAAGCCTGGCTTACATAAGGACATAAATTTACTTTTCCGTGTATCCTACAGACGGTTGCTAAAATATTATAAACATAAGAAAATTGAGCTTAATGAACTGAAAAGGTCGCCGTTTTGAAGGTTGTGTATTACATTATAAAACACACTTCTTCCTATCTTGTTAGGCATGTACATAATAAAAGAAAAGGTGACGCAAAAGCACGGTCGGTGTTGAATGAAACAAATGAGCAGCTACGGTTTCGCCGTGTCTTAATGTATCTGACATTTAGTTTTGTAAATTACATTTTCCAGAAGTCGACTGCTGACTTTCAACGGTCTTTAAATTATAAGCACATCATTAAAATGGAGCAACCTACAAATCACTCGTAGGCATGGCCTTATTATACTTGAGTAGTAGAAGACTGTGGTCCTTTGTGATACCTGTCAGAACATTTGTCTCTTTCCTGTTACTTTAAAGTTCAAAAACAGAATTGTATCTGGGTGCAGCAACAATTGATATCTGAACAATCTGTCGGGTTATAATTTGATGCTTTCTTCCATTACTCAATTTAGGTAGCAGTAAACACACACACAGCGTTAGCTACGCCTTGAGTATGCTTAGTTTAAGAAACTACCGAGTCATTATTTTGGTGAGTTAATATAAGCTCGGTAGATGACCTCGATCAGCCATGCAGAGTCATCACAACACCACTGAAAGAAATCCGTGGATCAGAACTAAGGTTACTGATGTTTCATTTGACTATAGAGGATGATTCATTAAATGAGTCACGTGTGCGGTACCAGATAAAAAAGAGTGAGGACCCATTTAACTCTTTAATGAGACCTCCGGACTCTAAACTACGGAACAGGAAGTCATAAAATATTTTACATTATTTACTGTAAGATTTTAATGAACGCAATTTATAATACTTGGATAACGGTGTTAAGAATCTTCCTGGCCTCCGGCAATAGTGAGCTGTTCAGAGTAGTGATAACATGTGTTTTTTTCCTTTTACCCTAATGCAACTTCCGAAGCTTCATATATCTTTTCATCCGGATGCTGAACAGAATTCGAAGCATTCTCTTTTACGATATTAAAAATATAGTCAGTATGTCAAAGCACACAGCTCTGTTTTTATTGCTAGTGGGGTGGGACTAAGACCCTTGTATTGCGGCCACATCTGACCTATTGTACCAGCCCCTGATGACAGATGAGGCTGATTGTGAAGAAATTTGTGGAATGAAGATTGGCAAGGAAAACCGAAGTACTCGGAGAAAATCTGCCCCAGCGCCACTTTATCCACCACAAATCTCATTTAACCAGACCCGGGATCGAACTCGGGCCGCCGCGGTGGGAAGCCAGCGACTAATCACTTGAGCTATGGCGCGGCCTTAAGCACACAGCTCTAAGTATAACTTTAATGTGTGGTTGGACAGAGTTTGAATAGCTTCTTAGTATGTGACTCTGTACGTGCATAAAGCGGTGCTCACTTGTTTCACGGCCTATTGCTGGCCCGTGGTCTCATTCAGGTTGGCACGTCGGGGAATCGAGCGTGTTTCTCCAGCCGGAACAAAACGAATTCCCGCAAGCAGCAGCTCCTTGAAAGAGGCCCATCATTAGCACTCAGTTTCACCTCGAGCTCAAGCTATTCATTAGTTCCACTGAGCCAGGTGTTATACTATCCACCTGTGTGTGCTAATTAAATGCCAGCAGGCCTTCAGTATTTCTTACATCCCCACTACAACACATGTATCACTGAAATATAAGGCGTTGTGGAGGCATAAGAATAGTTTCCTCTGCGCTGAAGAGCAAGGTATTCAAATGTCACCATCTGTCTATAGTTAAAACTTCATTTCGAATACTCTGCAGTGATATTTTTCCGTGGATACACTGATAGATAGTTTAATTCTCAGCATACCTGTCCTGACGCTGTTAAACAATTTCCATTGCAAGTCACTCTAAGAAATGCGTAACTGAAAAGTGAAGCTTCGTCGAGGAGAGGAGCAGTCGAGTACTGAAGCATTACAGTGAGTCCCTGTTACTGAAGGTCTTGAACAAAGCAACGAGTACAAGAAGATGTAAAAGAGTAGAAAGACTTGGAAAATGCTGTAGCTATTTGTAGATTTTGATTAATTGTATGTGTTGTAATTATCTGTAAGTAAAGGAAAATCTGTCCTGTAACAGACCATGGAGGCCCATACTGTTGTGAGACGTCGAGGCTCCTACATTTTCTAGACAATTGGCTCGCAGACGGTGATGAGGCTGTCAGCCTTACGCGCCGCCCTGCCGCCCTTTACCCCTAAGAAGATTTCTGATACTCATTTCTGTTAGAGGCTGAGTCGATCGCAGGGCCATAGTTCGGCTAGAAGGATTAGGTCAATTTGAAAATCGCATGACCTCATCGGGAATCGAACCCGCTTCCTTCCGGCTTGTAGCATAGTGCCTCAACCAACTGCTCTACCGCGGGTCCTCTGTTATTGTCTGTAGTTAAGGCGCCGTGGGGGCCCATAGGGTTGTGAGACGTTGAGGTTTCCACATTTTCTAGACAATCGGCTCAAAGATGGGGATGAGGTGGTCAGCCTTACGCTCCGGCCGCCCTTTACCCCCCAGGAAGATTCCTGGTACTCATTTCTCTTAGGCGCTGAGTCGACTCCAGGGCCATAGTGCGGCTGGAAGGATTAGGTTAATTGAAAAAATCCACCTATTCGGGACTCGAATCTGCGACCTTACGGCTTGTAGCATAGTGCCTCAACCAACAACGCTACCGCTTGCCCCTAATGATAATAAGTATTCAATAAATTCGGTTATTAATCCAAACCCTGTGTCTAGTCACTATCGTTGTGACTACATATAGGTTTATGCAGGCTTAGTAACGGACAGCCCTTTGTGCATTTTCACACAGTTGCATTCACTATTTCAGTAACGAGTTTGGGTGATGTAACAGCAAAACTTCCCAAGCAAACATCAAACATCAATAAGGTAGAAAGAATGTCTGAGAAATGAACGTAGTTCTGTTCCCCTTATCCAATTATATGTCATTTAGTGGTTTAACTTTTCTTAAGCGGCCGGCAGGCCGTATGTTACCGTGTCCTCAATTCATTCTGGTCTGTCTTGCACCTACAGGTGTAATTTTCTCTCTGTCTATCTCTCTCTCTTCTACTGAATCATGGCCACTGCACGGGTCAAGGCCCCTGCTATTATGTCACGATGCACCCCGCCTCTGCATGCGTCTCCATGGAATAATTATGAGGCAGTGGAAGGAACTTGACAGAATTCAGACGTATATTCTTTGCTTTCTCACATCTGTTTTATGTTACTACATCACTAAAAATTGCCTGGTCGGTCACGGTAGCCGAGCGGTCTAAGGCATGCACTGTCTTCGCTCGCTCGGAAGCCGGGATCGTGGGTTCGAATCCCACTCAGGGCATGGATGTTTGTGTGCGTTTTTCTGTGTTTGTCTACAGGTAGAGGCCTTGCGACGAGCTGATCACTCGCCCAAGGAGTCCTACAGTATGTGTAAGATCGACAAAAACCGAAGTGAACGGAGTTCATGGAGGTAGGCCTAGGCCCACTGGGACTGTAGTGCCAAGGAAAAAAAAAACTGCATGAGCCTAAAAAGTAAAATAAACACAAATTACTTGAATATAAATAAGAATAGACTGAAGGACTGCGTATTTGATTCTTAGGTTATTTACCAATATCGTTTCTATTGCAAATGTTGCATAGCTCATTTTGAGGAGATTGAGGGTGAGGCGTTCGTAATCTGTTTCAAGATACAATTTCCGAATTTGAATAGACTAAGGAAAAGTGTGGGAAATCTCAGACAGAACTTCCGGCAGTCGAACATGGCATCCCCTACAAAACGTACAGCGATAACATATGCCAATCTGTTCGGTGAAAATTCTATAGATGAGAAATGTCGTAACAAGTAACACACAACCCTGAGCCCCCTATTTCGGTGCATGAGGTCAGTCAGATGGTGGGAACACGCGGATGTTGTTCTGCTCGAGACAAGTAACTCAGGATCAACAGGTAGCTAATCCACACGAATGTAGACGACAATCTCACTGTTACGTCACTGAGAGTTGCGATGCAGTGTAATCACTCCCTATTGCTGCTTCGTATTCAGGAGTACTCGGCCTCTTATCTGGCCAAGATTTTAATAATTATGGGTTATCACTCTAGGTACGTCTGTAACTCGAATATATAAGACATATATAAAATACTTCCACACAATTTTCTTCTTCTTCCTTATTTGTCCATTCCTACCCTAGATGTTAGATGACTATAAGCGGCCTCCGTAGTCTAGGGGTAACGTTCCCACCTCCCACGCGGGTTCAAACCCGGCGGAGGTCTTGGAAATTTTAAGGGCGGAAAAAACCAGGGAACAAGTCCTCCGGGAGGGACTTTAAGCCGTGGGTCCCGTGTCGTAGATTTACGGCACGTAAACGATCGTCATGTCTCTAGGAGACCTCTGAGCAAAATTAGGCAAAAAGGTTCCCCCCCAGGTAGTTTCTAATGCCTCCGGTAGTTATCGGGTACCACTGCCAGAAGAGGGCCGACATCGCTGGCAGAAAGGGGAGAGAGCGAGCACCAGTACGGGTAGGGTATGGCGACAGTAGAAATTAAAGGGGGACGTACAATAGACTACTAGTCGCGGTGCATGGGGAAACCCACCCCCTCTAATACTAAATACTGAATAGATGACTATAACAGGTTTTACACTACAAAACAGTCGTTTCTTTACTTGGTGACCGTTTAGTTCATAGAACTCACCACAACGAATCACGGCAGTAAACAATTCCAGAACATTAGTCAACGGAAATATAACCAAAGGGATTGCCTTGATAAATAGGCAATTTCCCAATTTAAATAAAAAAATTAAGGAAGAATTGAGTCTAAAAGAGGGCAGAAGGCCCTTTCTGTAAGTCATAATAACGGGGGAGAATGCAATTTCTTATTGAAATCCCAAATACTGCTAGAATACAACTGTACTAAGCCACATCTCTATCGTTGTCTTGCTCAATGTTTCGTTCGCTTATTACAAGCCAACTGCTATAATATTCACGATATAGATGAAATTCGCCGCTTTGCTATACCAAGCCCATTTTAGTTAAATTATCAAGGTAAACCTGCGCAACCATGGAGGAAAACCTTTTATCATGGAACAAATGTTGTGTGGCGAGACATTGCTCTCATGTTTATGAAATAATCTTCATTAAACAAGTGCGTAGCATACCGCGTCTAAAATGAGAACTTATCACGAAACACTTTAATTGGCAATTAGTGGTTATTTCTGGATCTGCTGTTACACTACCATAACTGGCCACCCGGTTGGTAGTCACGTGAGCCCCGTAAAGTATACCGTGGCGCGCTGAAGCTTAAGAAATGGTGCAGCCTCTAATGAACACCAAAAGAAAAGTCCCGAGTGTACTATAAATTCTAAGTCAAGTGCACTATATTTTCTACTTCAATTAGACACACCAGTATGCCCGAATTTTACTAACAAAAATACCATTATTCCTTAGCAAGTGACTTACGTGTTATACTCACGTAGTATAACACTTAGGTTTCAACTTTGTATATAATTATGTGGGTATTAATTACCGGAATTCAGAATCTCAAAATCCATAGGGATGGATACAAATGTACAATATTAAAGCAACTTACAGGAAGGATAAGTTTGAAAATACTATGGCCCTTAACTTGACATAAACCTTCAACTGAAAACGAATGAAATTGTTTCTTGTTACTGAATTTCTTATCATTAACATTTGTAGGTTGGGCTTTCGTAACCAATATATGAACTAGAAAGAAGCTGTTGCAAATAACATTTACTGAACTTTAATTCATTTTTAAATATATATTTTATTTTAAATTATTTGAAAAGTTACTACGTCTTTGTATACCATTAAACACATTATTTACTTCTTTGATCCTATGAGAGCTTTCCAACGTCCACAAAATAAGATTTGATTCTACTTTCAAAACATAATCCTAATCCAGAAACTTGAATGACTGGAAAGAAGTGGATTAGAGCGCAAGCATCTTGCAAAACTCTGTCGAGATTTGAGTGGCCATCCAGAATTCTACTTTCCCGTATCCGCTTGTGGCAGCCTGCAGCTGCACACACTCGAATTTCGTAACCGCCAGAAGCAGGTTACTGCCTCCAGGCTATTTAAATGGGAGTCAATGTTTATCGGACGATCACGTGAGCTGTGGTCTTGACGTATTCTAAGAATTGCGCGTTATTTAACCATGTTGTATCAACTACAGTACACTGAACAGCATTTGGGGAAATTAAAACGAGTGAAAAATAATGGGGAGTAAATTGTGGCGCTTTCTTTTTTCAAAATAGCGAAAAGACCGAGGGAAATGTGAGAAATTATGGGTCATGTTAGCCAGTTCTGAGCCAGATGGATATACGTGTGAATCAAGAATATTCGCAATCTACAGAACAATGTGAAATATTTCCGAAAAATGGACAAATATTCATGTTAAGCAGGAGCAATAAAACATAAAGAAGGGAACATTTATAAGCCTAAATCGAGCGCCTGACTTATGGGATTATAGCATGAAATTCAGTGTAGTGGGGAAACTCATTAGAAGAACAAGATCCTGTATAAAGGATTAAAAGGTGAACTTTCATGAGATGGCGTTGAATCAGGGATGATAATAAGAAATGTCCGAGTAGGTAGAGTATGTATATGTGCACGTAAAATTGTCTGTACGTATGTACGTATTATTAATGTATTGGAGATTAGAAATTTCTTAACCGTCCTCAAGCTATTTGTCTATATTTGTTAGTAATTTTAATTTGTTTTTTCTCGTAATGGCATTTCCAAGATCAATCAATGTCAGTCTACCAAGAAACATCTGCATTACTGACATCCGAGTGTTGGAGCGGTTGTTACAGGGTTATGTAAATAACACTAAAGCGCTATCAACAGTGACAGGACTGGAAAAGTGTAATTTTTACCGGAATACACATTTTCACGTGCATTCTTTGCATCTCATGAGCATATGAAGATGATAAATTAAATATGCATAAAGTGTTTGATATATGCTTCAAACTTGGATTGTAATAGAACATTTATAGAAAGATCGAAACAGTCTAATTAGAATTCCGTCATTTAACAAAACTTTTCGTTTGTTTTCTCTTTACCGTCGGTTGTGTTCTGGAGGTCACGGCTGATTACTGAATATTAAAATTCGAAAATGTAACCATAAGATATCTTACTTACTTACTTACTCATGGAGCTGAGCCCTTCTTGAGAAGCCGCCAATTCTGCAGCTATTCAAGAAGTTCCCAGCATTTTATGGAACCCGAAGGTTCATCACCGTGTTCACAACAGCCCTCCACTGGTCCCTATCCTGAGCCAGATTTATCCAATCCATACCATCCCATCCTATCTCTCTAAGATCCATTCTAATATTGTCCAACCACCTACGTCTTGGTCTTCCCTGTGGTCTCTTTCCTTCTGGGTTTCCCACCAATATACTATACGCATTCCTATTTTGCCTAATCACCGCCAAATAGGTCAAACTTAAAGAGAAAATGTGTTTCATTTCTCCTGAAGGCTTTTGTTCGAAATATTTTTCTGCGCTTGTAGGTTTCCATGTAAAATCTCCAATAAACACATCAGATTTAAATGCAATTTGAGGTATCTCGACCTTGTTTCGTAATATTCTACAGTGTAAAATGTGATGAAGATTCATCCAGCGTTCCTCGAGATGTAACATGGGAACGGACAGAGACACACATGTAAAACCATCCCTATATGCATTAATTTCCCGTGCAGCGTGTAAAGAATATATAATTATAATTTGAAGCCATTCACATCGTAGCTGGATTAAAAAATGCCAAATGCAGACGCTTGTTATTCGGTTTGTCGTACAGAACCAAAAACAGCGAAGTTGATCAGATGACGCTTCTCCTGTCCGCAAATGTTTTGAAGTGGGTTTATTGGGAACATTTCTTAAAATACACTACTGAGCACTCCGTCATAGCTGCTGTAAGTTACAATTTAGCTATAACGTCCAACAGATATTCCCCTGAGAACCTGAAAGTTGCTCAGCAAAGCAAGTTATTGTCCATCTTTTAATGTAACCCCTAAGCTCTTACTGTTTCACACCTAGGTACTGGGCCCTATTCTGTGCCGATTTTTAGAAAATTTCAGATAATGTATTCATATAAAAGGCTCAGCTTTATTTCTCTATTTCAGTCTCCGTTATTGCTTGCACTTCAGTAAGAATTCGTGTTTATCTTCTGCCCAAATAGAGGCCTATGCGAGTATATAATTCTTACGTATAATGTTATGTGTTTGCGTGACTATAGACAGAATTTAAATTAGTGACACGATTTATTGACCACTTATAGATCGTAACTACAAATAACTGTAACATTATCGCTGATCTACACACTTCCAAGCTCTAAGTCTTCTCCGGCCTGCAATATCTTCATTAGACATTTTCTGGTAACGGATTTTAACAGTGGGGATTTTCAGCTTTAACTGCTTATGTCCTCTCTACACATACTCCCATAAAAAAGCTGAACTATCAACTGATTATACTCCAGACCTCTCGGTTATAATATCTCGGCACGGGCCACATAGAAAACGCAGTTCTTCTCTAGTTACGTACATGTATGTTGCTGGCGTTATCTAGCAACGGTCGCTGTTTACAGAGTCCCCAAGTAGCAACGGGTCTATACACTACAATAATTTAGATATATTTCTTAATTCCCTTTCAACAATGTGTTCATTTTACTGACCACTGATTCCTTACTATCCTAATTACGAGTGCACAGTTTTTTAAATTACATATTTCTAAGAACTTCTGTCACGGCATCACACTACACAATGATGTTGCATTTCTTGTGTAGACGTCTCTACAAAGAAAGCGTAAGGGAACTATGATCTGAAAAGAACTCTTATTTGCCAACATTTCCTCAATGGATCTTTCTCTCCTTGGGTCCCCTAGGGCATTTAGGTGTTTTTCATAAAATAAAAAATAACTCCTTTTTGTGGAATGAAGTCATGTCGCCTGTCTGCATCTTTGCGACCAAGTATCAATACTTAAAATCTTAATATTTGATCTTTTTAAATCTCGCCATGGGAGCTTTCACTAAACTTTGTCGGGAAATTCCGATCTTCAGACATATCAATCAGTAACAAAATCTATTTTACGTAAGGTCATACATGAACTTCCTCGTGTGTATCTTCGAGCCGCTAGTTAAATTTTGGCGAAATTCGATATGAGAGACTTTTGAGTATCGTTAGTAGGCAAATTCGATTTTAACCACAGGCCTACTGATAGATTACACAGCAGGTCATAAATGAACTTCTCCACCCATCCCATAAACCGTTTCATAGATTGTTTAGGTTCAAAACTGTGCATTTAATGTTGTTAAATTGTAAATTGTACCCTATTTCTGCAAATAAACTCTGTACTTTTTTTAAAAATGTCACTTATGAACAGGCCTCCAGTATTCTGAATAAACTGCAAAGAATGCCTATGGCAATTTTGCGTATTACGTCATAAAATATGCCCTTTCCAAACCTGTCTTTTCACATCTGGTGTTCGTTACATGGAACTGATAAAAAAATTTTGAATTAAAATTTTTCTAGGATTTCTTATTAATCCTAACTTGAAATACGTCAGCAATAAGGTGTTTGAAAAACAAATAATGCAAGTAATTTATGGAAGGGTAATTATTTTAGTATTAATGTTATTCCTGTACCTGATAGAAATTCCTTCCTACCGTTACTTTAAGACCGACTATGGATCACCCTATCGAATGAGGACCTTTCACTTTCGGGTAAAGGAGCTGGAGCCTGAAGCTGACATGTTACCTACTGCCGAGGTATATAAGAGTGGACCTTATCCCAGGATTCCATGTATTAAGCTTCTCTTTAAACGTAGTATATTTATTTTGTGTGTAGTGAAAGAACATGCAATTTAGGCTTGGATGAGTGTTAACAGCTGTAGTAGTATGGCCGTTTCCCCGATTTCCAGAATGCTCCGCTTTTTCAACCGCGCCGCGGTGTTTTTCAAAGTCGTAACCCCCGCGTCCGGCGGGGCTCACTGTTCAGCTGTGCAGAATTTCTTTACTGGTAAGCCACATGTTAGTTTTCTTTGAAAGGCCGATCTCCAGCATAATTATATCATAAAAAACGTAAAGTTATCCTTGTAACAGACCGTGGAAGCCCACAAGGTGGTGAGGTGTCGACGATCCCACATTTTCTAGACAACAGGCTCACAGATGGCGGTGATGTTGTCAGCCTTATGCGCCGGCCGCCCTTTACACCCAGGAAGATTCCTGGTACATATTTCACCTAGAGGCTGAGTCAAACCCAGGGCCATATTGCGGCTGGAAGGATTAGGTAACTTAAAAAATTCAGTGACCGCATCGGGAATCGAACCTGCCTGAACTAACTACGCTACCTCAATGCCCCTATATCATAAGCACCACAAAACAATTAATATACGAAAGTGGCTTCCCACAGTCCCTCTCTCTTCTTGCTAAGGGCGTGATATCTGGCATTCTGCTCCGTGACTCATCGCAATTATGTAATAAGAGGAATGCATTTCAATGGCGGGGAATTAATTACTGCATAATTGGAAAGTCAACCGACGTAAAAAAAAAGGTAAAGATTTCAGTCGCCGGTCACGGTAGCCGAGCGGTCTAAGGCATGCACGGTCTTCGCTCGCTCGGAAGCCGGGATCGTATGTTCGAATCTCACTCAGGGCATGGATGTTTGTGTGGTTTTTCTGTGTTTGTGTACAGGTAGAGGCCTTGCGACGAGCTGATCACCCGCCCAAGGAGTCCTACCGTATGTGTAAGATCTGGAAAAACCGAAGTGAACGGAGAAGTTCATGGAAGTAGGCCTAGGCCCACTGGGGATGTAGTGCAAAGGGGAAAAAAAGAAGAAGAAGATTTCAGTCGCCGGTCACGGTAGCCGAGCGGTCTAAGGCATGTACTGTCTTCGCTCGCTTGGAAACCGGAATCGTGGGTTCGAATCCCACTTAGGGCATGGATGTTTAGTTTGTGTCTGTGCGTTTTTCTGTGTTTGTCTACAGGTAGAGGCCTTGCGACGAGCTGATCACCCGCCCAAGGAGTCCTACCGAATGTGTAAGATCTAGAAAAAAACCGAAGTTCATGGAGAAGTTCATGGAGGTAGGCCTAGGCCCACTGGGGCTGTAGTGCCAAGGAAAAAAAAAATATTTCCTCCATATTAGAATCCTATCATTGCTGTCAACAAAATAATCAAGTTTGATTTTGTAGTGATAAATAAGTAAGAATTCTTTTGCATGAGTGTGGTGATTATTCGAAACAAAATCCCCCACATTCGAAAAAGAAAACGGTTTTCCAAGCGAAGTTGTTCTCAGCTGATCGAGCAGCGCATGCGTAAAGACGCATGAAGTTATATTACAAATGAACACAAGCAGGCTTCTCTGTGCGTTAAGTACCGTACTACGCAGGCACCATCCACCCACCGTACGGCTCGCGCTAAGGAAACAGTTAAATAATACAGAAGAATGATTTTCAGAGATGAATAATTGCATAGAAACGTCCACATTTTAATCGGGAATCAAACCCGCGACCCAATAAGCATTAGATAGAAAGTACAATGCTTTTATGGCTATGCCTACGGCAGCCGGCTATACATCACAGCAATTGTATTGCTTAATCACCCTATACTTAAATAATGTAGCCTTAATTACATTACGTAAATTTAATCGGTTTTCCTTCACATAGAGTTTCTTACTTTTACTTGTAGCCAGTGACGTCGGAGAGCCCTATTCCGAAGAGAGAGAGAGAGAGATAAACATTCACTTTCATAGGTTATTGTTTTTGACTGACATTGCAAACTGAATATTGTTACATAACAGAAGCGAGAATATATATATTTTGCACCTCCAGACCACAGCTTGAGACGACGTCCAAGTACACAGGAACCCAGACATGTAAGAGGCGTCTAAAGTGATTCAAAATGATTGATGAACTCACTTCGTTGTGGAAAATAAATGTAAGAGTTTGTGGTCTACACTACCTCAAGACGGATGACCGATTACTTTCAAATATTTAATTAAGCGAACCAACTCACAGGCGGGAAGATATTTTAATCGACCACAATACTACAAACCATTGATTTATAAATATAGTATATATTGACCACAACAGTACGGATGCATGCTGCAGCCTCGAGCAGTGTAATTAAAATTCCTAGTTTTTCTACTCGTTTATGTTATTATTATAATGTTTCAGTGCTTTATGAGCTTCATCTGTATGTGCAAATACATTCTCTTTACATCTGAGCGTATTTCAGCGGTCTGCTCTCCTCTCTTAAGCGGAAAAGTAGGACCAGATATTTTAGATCACCGTGTTGCATATGTCTATGTGTGTGTGTTCCTCCTTTCAACTTCTCAACAAGCCAACTGATTCTCATGAAGTTTGATGTGAACACTATGCTGCTATATGCCATCTTAACTTTTGTTCAATGGCTCTTCCAGCCCTTTTTTGGGCCCTGGCCTCTTATTCAGTTCCGTAATCATTTTTCACAGACGGTAGGACTCCTTGGACGAGTGATCAGCCCGTTGCAAGGCCTCTACATAAACACAGGACAGCATATGCACAGAAAAACATATACACATACCAAAAATTCATGCCCTGGGTGCGATTCGAACCCACGATCCCAGCGTCAGAGAGAGTGAAGAAAGTTCATGCCTTCGACATCCTAACTTTATAATTCTGTAACAACATTGTTGAGGCACGACATAGCGACATTTTTTATTGTTCTGAAATTACCGTATTTACGCATGTATAGGCCGCGTGCGTGTATAGGCCGCAGCACAATTTTCAGACAGAAATTATAGAAAAAAATAATTTTCTTGGAATATTATTTCAGGAGTAGAAATTATTCCGAAATTTGGCAACGTTAATTTTTTTAAATGAAGTGTGATTTCGAATATTTCGAATATAAGCCGCACCCCAGTTTTCCTCTTGAATTTTTGGCAAAAAATGTGCGGCCTATACATGCGTAAATACGGTATACGTATTACCAGACCTATAAGAAACATTAAAGATATTTTCATTCTTGGCACGGCGAAATTCAGGGTTGAGTGGCAGTGCTGTGCAGGAGAGATAACTTTATTTTCTGTTCTGCAATTCTCCAATGAGCTTACTATCACAGCACTTGAAATAATGTGTAAGTTCATGAATGATAGAAGCGTGTAGTCGCGACTAACAATTGCAGTCGAATCACATAAAAATCCATTAATAGACCCAAGACTATTTTACTGTCTGCCTGTCTTTCTTTTCAATACTGTAGCGCTTACGTTGTTCTTCAGTTCATTGAGTGGCGGTAGTAAGCAAGTAACCAGCAAGAAGCAGACGCCAAGCAGACCGAAATATAATACAGATATTTTTGTTTTAATATGAAGTAGTTCTAATAAAATCTTAACTTTTTTGGAGTTGCATTGTCATGCAGAATGCTACATTGTACAGCGCTAATGCTGCTTCCATCTCAGAGTCCGTACGGACATTGTTTTGGTACTGTCGATGACAGGGTCACCAGTGTCTGCATAGGTTCACGAAAATAGGCCACTTCTTTGCAGGGCAGGACCCAAGTCGTATTATATATATAGTGGCAGTAGTACACAATAGGACGCAATAGACAAGTAACACACATTACACTAAGTGACAACATGTTCAAACAAAACACAATACACAAAACACAACAATAAGGACATCCTACCACAGTGAATACAAACCAAATACGATTAACAACTACAACAATTACAGAGAAATACAAACAACTGCAACAAATACAACAACAACAAGGACATCCTACCACAATGAATACAAACCAAATACGATTAACAACTACAACAATTACAGAGAAATACAAACAACTGCAACAAATACAACAACATGTATGTATGTAGCATACTTGTGAAACTTGGCTGCAACAAGGTGACGGAGAAGGTAGAGTGTTGGTAAATTGATGGCTTTTTGCACGATAATTAAGGAACTCAGACTCAGAGTGTGTGTTTAAAGGCTCCCTACGACACCGAATAACAGAAGGCCGCGCTTGTAAACTTACGACGCAGTATAACAACCGCTGTTTACCTTCAGTTACGATGTCGTAACCATGATTTAACATCCTGGAATTTCTCAGAAGGTAGGAATTCTTCACTTTTTCTGCTGGAATCCTTGATCAACTTTGTTGTGAATGACAGGAAACGATTCGCTTCGCAAATTTGAATTGTACCGCCTGTGATCTTTGCAAGGCCAAGGTCACCCCTGCAAGAGCATTCTTTGCCCTTGGGAGTTCGGCACGAAACGTGATTACCATCAGCCGCGCCTTCTGTTATCGTCGTAGTGCAATCAAAAACATCGCGAGGAAGAAAACCAGTGGCAGGCTTATTTAATTTAGTAACAAAATACATGTAGAAAACATTATTATGATTAAAACACGTTTTTCTTTATTCGCAGATGCATTGCGTGAAATATACCCGAACGTAAATCGTTGGAGTAATATATAGTGATTAGATAAATACGTAATTCATAAAATCGTTGGATTCTTCCTTCCTCGGTGGCCTTTAGTCCACAAGCCAACTATACCGACCGAGCGACTGCCGCTTGACGGCGAAGTTAGTGCCAACTTTTGAGGATAGGTGTCGTGCGGTCAGCGCAACGGATTCCCACGGCCGTTAATGGACTTAATATAATTTATTACTTTAGTGTCTGTGATAGTTCTACTCAGTACATCATTTTTTTATCGTTGTGGATCCAGTGACATGTAACAAAACATAATCTACTCAGAGGATTTCTAGTGCTTCTAAGTTCAGCTTGTCTTCAAAACACGTTTGCATAAATCTCGTTCTTTATATTCTCTGCATTTAACCATTGATTCTACGAATGAACGGGTCAGTGATTGACTCATTTAATCAATATTAGGTAAATCCATTTTCTGAAATATATCTGTTATGCACAACAAATCATGGCTCCACTTCCGTCATCATCACACTGATTGATCTTTTATTGTGGTCTTTTTAGTTTGCTTTAAGAATGCAGTAAAAGATTTTGGCTGGAAAGCCTGTAAAGAATATACAACTTAGACACCCTAGCACTTAAGGGAGAATAATAATAGAAATTAACTGTGGCTTGAAGATCTGTTTTACAATTACTAATAGGCTATTCTGGCTGGTCACGGTAGCCGAGCGGTCTAAGGCATGTACTGTCTTCGCTGGCTCGGAAGCCGGGATCGTGGGTTCGAATCCCACTCAGGGCATGGATGTTTAGTTTGTGTGCGTGCGTTTTTCTGTGTTTGTGTACAGGTAGAGGCCTTGCGACGAGCTAATCACTCGCCCAAGGAGTCCTACCGAATGTGTAAGATTTAGAAAAACCGAAGTGAACGGAGAAGTTCATGGAGGTAGGCATAGACCCACTGGGGCGGTATGTCCCAATAGTTTAAAGTATTAATTTATTCCGATATCCTGCCATTAATGCATGCCTTGAAACTCATTGGCTCCGTTAATCTAAAAGTAACATCTTTTTTTCTTAGCTTTTTGTCTCAATGGAAAACTCTACAGCAATATACAATAGTAGTATTACAGGTAACTTCAGACTTGGCCAGAAGGATCTGATGACCCACAAATAGCACAGTACTAGAAATCCAATTTATGCCAATTGAGATGTTTCCATACCTAATCAGTTTCTGCTTCATATATATGTGTATGTGACTAATAATAATGGTGAGACACCTTAACCTTGTCTCACAAACAAACAGAACTATCTCCGTGGTTCTAATCCGCAAGCGAACTATACCGACCGAGCGACCGTCACTTGTCGGCGAAGTTAGTGCCAACTTTAGCGGATAGAGTGTGTCGCGTGGCCAGCGCAACGAATCCCCACGGCCGTTAAATTCTGTTTTCTAGATCGGAGCCGCTAATTCCTTGAAATAGCTCCTCAATTATCCTCACTAGGCTAAGTGGACACTGTTCCAGACCCACTACTTCCCAGAAAATCTGGCAGCTCCGGAATCGAACCCGGAACCTCTGGATCTGTAGCCAGGAACTCTGGCCACTAGACCCTCACACTTCTGTTAATTCTTTTCCATTCTCAATTTTTCTGACTGTATTCTTACTGCTATTAAATTGTGCTAGTAAGTTTTATACATTGCCATTGACATTATCACTTACTACAATAATTTCAGTTTATGTATATTAAATTTATCAAACACTTCCTTGCAGTACATGAATGTCAGTTGGGTTTCGATTCTGTATTCTTTAAGTTTCTTCGATAATGAGTTTTAGATAAAAATATCCATCACACGAATACCTCCATTTCTGGAATTTATTTTGCTCTTCTTCAGTCTTGTTAGCGTAATACTTCATTAGTTTATTTTTATTATATCGGTATCGGTTTTATGACCAGCATTTAGTAAGCTAATACTTCTACAATTTTCCTGAATTTTTATATCACCACTTTTGTTTATTAGTATCATAGTAAGTTCCTGATGTCTTTCTTGAATTGTACCATCATACCAAATAGTATTCAGGAGTAATACGTAGGTAAGTCAATAAGTAAGTTACAAATGGATATAGAACTTAAACAATTAAGAGAACTGATTTGAAAAATGCTTTTATTTCTCAACATAATCTCCCTGTACATTGAGGCACTTGTCCCATCATTTCACAAGCCCCTGAAAACCAGCAGCATAAAATTCTTTGGGCTGCTGTCGGAACCAGACCGTGACTTCCCTTTCTACGGCTTCATCGTTGGGAAAATGTTCAGCCGAAAGAAGATGTTTAAGAGGGCCGAACAAATGTAAGTCTCTTGGAGCAAGACTCATCGCCTGTGACAATTCGGGCTAGCATATCGTGTCCTTCATCGTGGTAGCGATTGAGATGCTGTAATGCCAGACCCATTCTTTGCATTTTGTGTTGTAGGGTCAGCATGCGCGGCACCCATCGTGCACAGACTTTGTGAAAACCTAACCTGTCATGAGACTTTAATTTGTTCGGCTCCCTTAAACATCATCTTTCGATTTGTTTCATTCTGGTCCGTCACACTAACAATATTAAAGATGATAAAACAATTCCGTCCAGTGTGACTGTGGAAGCTTTTACTACTTCACTTTTTAGCACCCTAACATGTTTCGGTCCCTACAGACCATCATCACAGGGAACATCAATACTTTTAGAAACTACTATTACATTGCGTGTTTTGATTTTTAAAATACATAAATATACAATATTTGTAATATACACTTGATACAAAATCCAAATTTCTTACAACTACAGCAATTGTCCTTGATGCATTAAAGTTTTTTTTTTAAACTTTTTGTTATTTAAGTTAAAATTCTTTAACTGAATTGGTTCGTGTCCCTTGTCCTCTCGTTTTTCTTGACGGGGCCAAACTTGTGCCGCCTATCTTTCTTGGGAAGGTAGTTCTTGTTGTCGTCCTATGTTTGTTCGTGGCGTGCTGTATTGTTTTTACCAGCACGCTACGAACAAACATAGGGCTACAGCAAGAACTTCCTTTCCAAAAACAATTCTAATTTATATTTTTAATTTTTTAATCTTTTCCCCTTACCACAATTTTTTTTATTTGGGTAGGGTAGGGGCAGATGCCGCCGGTCACGGTAGCCGAGCGGTCTAAGGCATGTACTGTCTTCGCTCGCTTGGAAACCGGGATCGTGGGTTCGAATCCCACTCAGGGCATGGATATTTAGTTTGTGTGTGTGCGTTTTTCTGTGTTTGTGTACAGGTAGAGGCCTTGCGACGAGCTGATCAGCCGCCCAAGGAGTCCTACCGAATGTGTATGATCTAGAAAAAACCGAAGTGAACGGAGAAGTTCATGGAGGTAGGCCTAGGCCCACTGGGGCTGTAGTGCCAACGAAAAAAAAGGGGGAGGGCAGATGCCTGGCTGGTCATCGTGCCAGTAGCCATGCTTATGACTGAAACAGTACAGTTATCGTGCTCTTAACTCATTCTATTTCAGTGTCATTCTTAAGACTTGTCTGAGTTCAGCCCACCCGGTGTTGCGGTTAAGTAGCACATAGAAACCTGAATATCATGCCTACATGTACACAAAACATGTCCCATAGTAGTTTCAATTTGTATAATTTTTAATTGCCACAACATGTACAATTCAACTAGTTACAATAAACATATCAGATAATTATCAAGGGCTACAGAATTAGAAATAATGCCACGTCTTCCATTCTTGCACTCATGGTTACAGCTGTCTTTTGTTTATAGGTCCTCGTTTATCGTCAAATTTGGGCTCTATTTCGTCAATTGCCATGATATGGTTACTACAAGACACGTTTTAAACGTCTTCAGCTCCATACGGCCATAGCATGACTCGTGACACGGTCTGACGGCTTGCATGCACGTACCTTCCCGGGTCATTGGGACGAGGGCTGGGACTTTCCTTATGCACCCCCCACCCCCACCCCACCCTTCACCATACGTCAGTTTCGTGCAGAGTTCTAAATGCGCAGTTGAAACAGGAAACAACTGCGCAGTCTTCTCTCCACATGTGTATAAAAACTTAGTGAATTTTACTCAGCTCGCTATGCATACTGGTCATTTCATTATCATTGAAAATTATGTCACGACGTCGACTCAGGAAAATTTATGTTACGCTGCCATCGCTGCATTTGTCAGAAGAAAAAAGAAATCCAGAGTCATAAGATGAAAGCTTTTATTTTACAACTGCGTCACGATTTGCATCTTTAGTGACCAGCACATCGTAGGCCTCTTCTTTGACTCGGTCGCTATAATGTTTTGGTTCCACCTTCCAAACGCATTCTATACTCTGATATAACTCAACGAATTCTGTCGGAAATTCTTTTGACCAGTCATACCCGATTCAAGACTGACAAACTTAAAACAGTGACAGGAGTAACAAGAAACATTTCGACAAACGTTTGTAACAACACAACAGAAGTTAATAACTCAACTGAGTTAATTCCGTGAGAAACGCGCAGTACGGCGCAGTTGTAACTGCGCATTTAAACCAGACTTCATTCAGTCCGCAAATATGAACTGAAAACTCCACAAATTTCTCCCCCCACACACCCGTTCAGTTCTGACTGTGTAACTATAACTGTAAAAATCCGGGTCTCTTCGCACTACACAGCATTACAACCAAGTTACTGACGGGAGAACCTCAATTCCTGCATTTTAGTAAATTTAATATTTTGTTTTATAACATGTGCTGGTCATTCCTGTGTCTTTTGTAGTGACCTGAAATTTCTGACTGCTACTGAAAAGTCATTTCCACCTCAACTTGAAATAGTCAGTCAGGATAATAAATTGTACAGATACAATGCAAATTCCGAACAACATTTCATTTCACTCATACTTCTTTTTTGCTTATTTTTAAATATTTTTTTATTGCTAGTGGGGTGGGACTAAGTCCCTTGTACTGTGGCCAATTCTGGCCTATTGTACCAGCCCCAGATGATAGGTGAGGGTGATTGTGGAGCAATTGGTGGAATGAAGATTGGCAGGGGAAACCGAAGTACTCGGAGAGAACCTTCACCAGCGCCACTTTGTCCACCACAAATCCCACTTCACCAGACCCGGGATCGAACCCGGGCCGCCTCGGTGGGAAGCCAGCGACTAACCGCTTGAGCTATGGCGCGGCCTATCTTTAACTCACTAACAAACAAACTAATTGCATGGAGCAGATTCCTTCTTGAGAAGCTAACATTTGCTCTGTTAGGATTTCTCTGCATTTTATGGAAACAGAAGGTTTACTGCCGTGTTCAAAACACAATTTTAACTAGTTCCACGGAACATTGTCCTTGTTTATAAACCTATAGTTGTTCAGCTAGTCAGGAAATTCCCAGCGTTTAATGAAACCCGAAAGTTCATTATACTCTTTTCACAGGAGCATGCCACTGCTCAACCTGAGCCAGATGAATCCACTGAACATCTAATTTCTTAAAGAACAATTGTAACATTATTCTCCTATTTACGTCTACGCCTTCCAAGTGGTCTCTTTCCGTAGGTTTACCAACCAAAATTATTTTTCAATCCTATATTTAAGCATCCTGTTTCATTACTATATTCGACCTTGTTTACATACAATTTTCCGTCGATAATGCAAATATTTACTTCATAATTAAATCAAATTTCCTTTCGCTATTAACATAACATGTTTCGGTCCCAAACGGCCATCCTCAGGTGTCCCATTGTGCCTAACCTGCTACACTGCACTCAGTATTGTCCATTCCATTTTTCTTCATTCCTATGCGTTCTACATTCCTTGTCCCTCTCATCCTCCTTGGTTTCATAATCATATTACTCTTTGGTAAAAAAAAAAGTAAGTAAAGCTATCCCTGTACCAGGCCGTGAAGGACCATAGGGTTGTGAGACGTTGAGGGTCCCACATTATCTAGACAATCGGCTCAAAGATGGCGGTGAGGTCAGCCTTACGCGCCGGCCGCGCTTTACTCCCCAGGAAAATTATTTAATTAATTCCTGGTACTCATTTCTGTTAGAGGCTGAGTCAACCCCAGGGCCTTAGTGCAGCTGGAAGGATTAGGTCAATTGAAAAAATCCAATGACCTCATCAGGACTTGAACCCGCGACCTTCCGGCAAGAAATGAAAACTATAAATCTCACCACTGTGCAGAATGCAGCCCCATATTTCAGATGTTCATATGTACGAATGAATGCAGGGTCGCTGACAAGAACAGTGTGAAAATGAACACTTTAGGGTTGGCACAACTGGAGTTGTCAGTGGAAGAGATATCCATCAGTCTGAAATGTAACACTACTGCGTCATATTTCGGATTCCCGTGGGTTCAAATCTCCAGTCACGTTAAGACTTGTCTTCTAGAATGTGACGCTGTGTAACCTGGTAATTCTTTACCAATGATTTGGAGAAACGTGCATTCTCCATCATCAGGCAGAAGACCACATACTGAGCATCGTGACTGAAATCATCTGTGGAAATCGCCATTCCTTCCAGGTATGGTACCCCGATAGTACAATTAAACATATCAGAACCACTTCGTTTCAAATAATTTCCAATTCGTGATACACAGATCATCGTACCAGTAGATACTATGTAAAGTTTGTTCTTAAATGGGTGCCATAAATAAGCCAAGAATCTTCCAGGCTAATGTGTATTCCTTCTACCCACCTCCCTAAAATTCCACGTCCTTCAGTGATGATGCAACTTCAAGCTGTGTCCATTCCCCACTTAGAGCAACTGCTGGTGATTTGCCTAGAAGATCACCCTGCAGATTTCGAATGGCTGTGATAGTAATCAAACACGCGGTACCGAGCAGGTTTACTCAATGATAATGGTACTGTCTGGTTACTGAGCATTAAATCATGTGGCACATATGGTTTCAACTGTGATGGTTTCTAGTACGTAGGTAAGTCAATAAGTAAGTTACAATGGATATAGAACTTAAGCAAATAAGAGTACTGATTTGAAAAATGCTTTTATTTCTCAACATAATCTCCCTGTACATTGAGGCACTTGTCCCATCGTTTCACAAGCCCCTGAAAACCAGCAGCATAAAATTCTTTGGGCTGCTGTCGGAAACAGGGGGGTTCACACGGCATGGCCTACCTCATAATGCATGACAGGTTATTTTTTCACAAAGTCTGTGCACGTTGGGTGCCTCGCATGCTGACCCCACAACACAAAATGCAAAGAATGGGTCTGGCATCGGACACATGTGATGAGTCTTGGGTTCACCATTACCAGCCCGAGACAAAGCATGCATTAATGCAATGGAAACATCCTGTGTCGCCTGCCAAAAGAAAAGTTTAAGGTGACACCATCCTCCAGGAAAGTGATGCTCACAGTCTTCTGGGATCACGAAGGAATACTGCTCACCGCATTCCAGCCTCAAGGCGACACAGGATGTTTCCACTGCACTGATGCGCGCTTTGTCTCGGGCTGATAATGGTGAACCCAAGACTCATCACCTGTGACAATTCGGGCTAGCATATCGTGTCCTTCATCGTGGTAGCGATGCCAGACCCATTCTTTGCATTTTGTGTTGTGGGGTCAGCATGCGAGGCACCCAACGTGCACAGACTTTGTGAAAACCTAACCTGTCATGCATTATGAGGTAGGCCATGCCGTGTGAACACGCCTGGTTCCGACAGCAACCAAAAGAATTTTATGCTGCTAGTTTTCAGGGGCTTGTGAAACGATGGGACAAGTGCCTCAATGTACAGGGAGATTATGTTGAGAAATAAAAGCAGTTTTCAAATCAGTACTCTTATTTGCTTAAGTTCTATATCCATTTGTAACTTACTTATTGATTTACCCTCGTAGATTCTAAAGGGTTCTGACGATGGAGGATGACACAGAATTCCTGGGGTTTCGGACTTTTTCCATCGTCCGGAATTCTAGGTAATAGAAGTCCGGTGGTTGAGATTAGCTCCTTCTAAGGGGCTCAACTGTGTAGGCGTCTCCCCTTCTCACCTGAAGACGGAAACAGATCCAGTTTTCGAAATGTCGTGTCCTCTATTACCTAGAATTCCGGACGATGGAAAAAGTCCAAAAACCCAGTAATTCTGTATGAGGTTTCTGCTGTCTCTATGACGGGAGATTCTGACATCTTGAAATGTGTCTTGTCTAGGTCAATGGGGACAAAACTCTAATTATGACTTGTTTATTAAAACTAAAAATCTGAACTAATTGTCCTCTTTCCATGGAACTGTAATTCTCAGCATTATCCCAAATATTCTAAGAATCTGAGATACGTGCCACTATAAAAATATGTGTTAAATTCATTTACTTTTTTGCCATTTGTTATTTGTGTGCTGCCGGATGTCAAGTGAATTCTGTGGAATATTATAATTGTGACTTGTTTCGGTGATATGTTTACAGTTTTAAGTTAGGGGGGATTTAAGAGGCTACAGCGTTGTGGAAACATAATTCTATAAAGGATAATGCAAAGTTGTACTGTGAAAGTGGAATATGATTCTGCATTTCCCATATTATTTTGGTTATACTATAGGGTTCAACACATCTTGTAACTCGACAACACTGACTTGTCACACTTTTAAAACAGAAATAAATGTAATGTGGTTAAATTTATATCTCAGAAAATTTACATTAATTTATGTTAAAAAATATGACGTGTTTTCTATTTACTGACCTTCAAATTTAAGAGCCAAGATTACTCAATCGGTATGGAGAGTGGCTGTGGGCTCGACGACCAGGGAATTTGTGTTATATTTTGGGCAGGAGCAAATATTTCTTCTCTTTTCCACAGAAACCTAGCATACGCTGAGGCCCATCCACCCTCCTGTCCAATCCTATCTAACTGGTACTGGAGGGCTCTTTCTCTGGAAGAATGAAGCTGACCCCCCACATCCATCCAGTGCCGATAGTAAGAATGTATGGAACTATATCTCCACTCCCCAATTCGTCTTCATAGCGTGATGATTAATTAACTCAGTGTAGAGAAAAATTTTCCTTTCCCTAAATTTATATCTCTGATTGTATTGGATGATTCTTTTTATGCCTGAAGAGCCATCGAGTTCTGTAACATTGAACTTCTTAAAGCTGAATACAGAAAGCGCAGGGAAGCCGGCGGATGCGAGATCTGATTATAATAAACTTACTTCAAATTATCACTTCATAAAATTAATTCTGTTTGGCCAATGAACGATGCATTCCCGTAGCTATTAATTTCAAATTGCTAGACTTACAAACACCTCCCCCCCCCACACATATTTTTAATTTGGTATAATTTGTTCCATATTTAAGTCACATTATCTATGGGCATAAATTACATTTAGGTTTTGTTGAAGTTACTTGTATTTTTAGTGCGTCGATAAATTTTGATTAAACGTGACACACGACATATTGTACATACTGTATGAGTATTAAGTGTCATTCTCTTCAATAAGTGTTCAGGCTCACGTCACTTAGGCCTCAAAACGAGTTAGGATTATCTCCCTAAATATGTACCTGAGAGGAAACGGCTTGAATGAAAATCATATGCATATATAAAATACTGTACTTATCACACCTTACGTGGTATATACATATAGTGAATGGTTTCGAGAAAATCATTAGTGTCACGCCTAGTAATTGAGTTCCACCGCAGTTGTTGGTCCTACGGCTGTCCTATGAACCTGATGCCCACTCCATTTAGAGCACAATGCTCATACGAGTATTTAGACAGCAGACGTCGTGCATAAAAGAAACGCGGATTCGTCTATATATATATATATATATAATAAAAGGTTTTCCGCCATAAAAAGGGTGCTAAGGTTTCTCATTATACATACACCGTATATACAAATGCATTTATTTCGTCGGACTTGTGGTTATAAGGACGATGATTACGATGAGTTTTCTCCTGAGATGTGATGCCGTGTAGTCCGGTAGACCTAAAAGTTCACCAACCTTTCGAAGGAACTTACTACCTCCATCTTCAAGGTCGAGGTGTAACCCAGGCAGACAAGCAACAAACAAGCAGCACTCTTAAGCTTGGGTTTCCTCGGGTAGCGGTACCGTAATCAAGAGGCCGTAATATGACGGTGAATGACGTCACTAAAACGTTGCCATGGAAACAAAGGAAACGCTACCCGAGGAAACCCAAGCTTTACTCTTCAACTCTGAAGATGGAGGCAGTACGTTTCGCTGAAAAGTGGGTGAACTTCTACGGCACAATGCGGCGTAACATCCCAAACAATATACCCACAAATGTGCCAAGATTTGCTCATACTGTTGTATAGGTCATAAATATCAAGTTTAGTTAAAATCCGTACAACTAAAGGGAAAACAGTCTATCCGCACAAAACGGGTGACGACGGACATGAAGAGACCAATAAGTATGTACTAGTTGTTACGAAACATGACTGAATATGTAAGGAGTGCACCTTCTTGGACCTTGCACCGCGACCACAGCGAAGTGTCTGTCGAGAGTCAGAACCTAGCCGTATACACATAATAAATAAAACAGTGTAACAAAGATGGAAGACGTTGAAGTTAATAACAACGGTTTCAAATTCGGGAGTGCATCGTCTTTTGTTTCACCAGCTCGCCACGTTGAGGCGCGGATATGAGCAGGACCTGAAACACAAAAAACAAAGCAAAAGAACTTCCATAAGTTCACTAACAAAATAACTGGAAATAATTAACAAAATTAACACAGGAACCTTACCTGTGCCCTTCGTATTCTTATTCCTCTTTTGTAAGACACATATCCATTTAAATGTCCAATTCTTGATCCAGCATGGTGTGCGTTTCAATATCACTGAAGATGGCAGTAGTATAATTGATTGCATCATATGTTGACTTCAGTTGTGCATATTATTGAATATGCACAGTTATAAAGCAGCTAGTGCAAAGAATGCAAAACAAAGGCATAACGAGCGATGCAGCACACGTCAGAAAGAGCTTCTTGTGTTGAGAATGCAAATAAAACGTGTCGCGTATATACGACGTTTGATAAAAATCGGAAATTAAACAATATGAGCACGATTAAATCTACGACTTTTCTCTCGAGGCTTATGGAGAGAATTCATCGTCCTAAGCCTGGCGGTCAGTGACAGAACAGTCCAGCTCTATTACTTTCAGTTTGTGATATATTCGTTTATTCAGACATAAATTAATTATTACGACGGTTAAGTTTTTGTGTAGAACCCCAACTCGGATGGCAAATTTGGCAATCTTCATTGACACGTGAAATGCAAATATCGTAGATCGGCGTTTGTTTCTTGATAAATAACAACGCATAACCCTCTATTGCTTTGTATTTTTGACTTATCTGATACGTTCATTCATTATAACAATTGATGTTTTCTCTAATGCTAAAGCTGCAGCCAATTGTATTCAGCTAAGTGATACACGTATATTTCCTCATTATGACAATACATGTCTTCTTTTATGATGAAACTGGAATACATTTTATTGACTTACCTTAAGCGTTTCCTCGTTACATTATTTTATAAACTGAATTCATACCACAACTACCCAAACAGACATAACCACTTCATAAATTTCAGCATCTATTTCGAATATTCTTAGTCATCCAATCACTTATCTTCCAGAGTCGAAATGAAAGATGGATTAAAGCAAAATTAAGTTTTGCTTTCTTAAATCTTTGTCCCTCCAATGTGAGTTACTCACATGGAGAGACTGTCACGTTTCTTTTTATCTCTTTCCCTCTCGCACTGATTTCAATGTTGTGCCGACTGAACCCTGTCAAGTTGTCACCCTGTGGCATAAAAACACACACACAGAAATGCTTACAACTAATCACACATAGAGGAACGTCCATTACTTATGCCAAGGGCTAAACTGGACATAAAACCTAAATTCATGCAGTCTAACCAGACATCCTATCTTGGGCAACTTAACGGGGAGGGCGGGAGGACAACACCTTACAAACTTATAATAAAAATATATATCAAATACACAGAGCGTCCAACTATACCTTAACCTAAGCCCTGAGTCATGGCGGCTACCGCAACAAATACAGAGTTGCCTAACACGGTGCTGTGTTATTACCATGAGCAGCCTTGGGCCGGACTGACATGATAAGACCGTACCGATGCTAGGGCGTACCTGACTTGCTGCAGGCACCCAGCCCATCCTCCTGCGGATGGGTGCTCAATCTCTGAAAGTTCAGTGTTTTAGGTTTTAACGATACCGTCTGCCAGGAGCTGCTCTTGTCATGATTACCACTGCAGTCTTCATCGGAATGACGCTGCTTCCGTTGGAGATGTCACGACACTGTCACGTAAGCTTAGGGAGCTGATGCAGTCTGACACACTATGTCCGTAAATATGTAAAAAGGAAAGCGTAAAATAAGATTTCACGTTACTAACATTGTCTTTTCTTATGAATGACTCCACAGATGCGCCGTGTAACCTTTCGTATCCACTCAAGTAAACACACCACCAAAATGCTGAGGTCACACAGTACGAAGCTCGCGAACCACGCACTACCATCCTACCTGCCAGAGTGATAATTCTGAACTTGTTCTACTCCAGAGTTTTTTATGTTTAGTAACTTGTGATATATGTGATTGCATTTAGCTGGCTTTCGTAATTTCTTTGTGATACCATAAAATTGTAAAGATCCCCTTACGATGAATTTATATTGCTTGAGGACACTGTAGACATTCGAAATTATGCTGGAATATTGTAATTGAATCAGTGAGCCTGTATGCAAATAATTTTCATATTAAAGTAAAGACTAGACGCTGAAAATTACACATAACACAACAGAATAAAAATAGTTGTGTATGAAATTAAATTAACCTTATTCCATCTCATTATAAAGAATAATATATACCCTTAAATATATATTGAAAAAAGGTTGTAACGAGGACCGCCTCTGTAGTCTAGTGGTCAGCGTTCCTGGCTAGATCCAGAGGTCCGGGTTCGATTCCCGGCGCTACCAGATTTCTCTGAGAAGTAGTGGGTCCGGAACGGGGTCCACTCAGCCTCGTGATGATAATTTGGGAGCTATTTCAAGGAAATAGCTGCTCCGGTCTAGAAAATCGAAATTAACGGCCGAGGAGATTCGTTGCGCTGACCACACGACACCCTCTATCCGTAAAAGTTGGCACTAAACTTCACCGACAAGCGGCGGTCGCTCGGTCGGCATAGTTCGTTTGCGGAATAAAATCACGGAGTTTGTTTGTTTTTTCTTTAATTCACGCAGTTAACATTCGTCTGACTTATGCTAGGATATAACTCATAATTCACATAATAATTACTAATTTCTACATATACTCCATGCATCCAAAATTGCCATATTATAAACGGTTTTATATGATTCTGTCATTGCAACGCAACATAAATTGTTATAATTTAACACAAACTCGCAAAGGAATACGGCTGACATGGTATTACGCTTAAAATTGTTCACCTTTAACTTCATAATATAGTTTAAGGATTTTCCCAAACACGGATATGATAGAAAGTCAATAAGGTTATGATGGGCTGACCAGGTAGCTCGTAGTTAAGTAGACATGATGTGCACATATAAGTTTGAAGAGGATACGTTTTGCATAGAAGAAATAGCGTTGATAGGACATGAAAGTGAATATTAGTAATATCATTTTTAGCACTTAACTGATTGAATCTCAATGAGATCTTTGGATTATTTTCAATTTAGGCCTAGGCCTAAATGAGGGCTGTAACGCCAGGGAAAAAAGAATATACAGATTGTAAGATTATAAGAATCTTTATGCATATCAATACTATAACAATATTGTTCTTTAAACATTCTTTACTCAATGAACGGTGACAAATCACTCAAAAATTACTAATTATTAGATTATACATACAGTTGTGTCAGTTGTAACACTTTGCTGTTTCTGTACTCTACCTATGTATTTTTGTCCCTTTCTAATGAATGAACATTTAAATAGGTCCCCTAGACTTTACACTTTGGGTTGCCCGGATTTTGACTCCCTGGTCCTATCCTCCAGCCTACCGCTAAAAGTACTATCTCTATAGTATACAACTAATCTATGATATGCGTTAACATTTTAATGATACCTATCCTATTACTGTACGTATTAATTACTAATCGTAGAAATTTACCTCTACTTCACTCTCGTATTTTCTTAAATCTCAGTTCTCTTTATACTTAATCATATTTATTCCTATTTACTGCTATTACTCTTTACTCTTGTAGCCTGCTGTCCTCTTAATACAGTATGCGCCAAATTACAGTACTGAAATGAAAAGACGTCCTGTTGATACCACTGTCTATTCACGTGAAGGCCCCTTGCATGACAGAACCTTCTCAGATCCTGAAGAAATGGTCCAATCACCATGTCCCTGTAGCGTTCTTGGGTGACGGTAAGAGCATTGCCTTCCTCATCCTCAAAGAAATAGGGGCCTAATATCCCATGTGCTGAGACGGCACACCATATCGTCACACGTGTACTGTGTAGCGGTTTCTGGACGGTAACATTTGGCCGCTCAAAACCAAGGAAGTGAGTTGTCTGGCGACCACTTCCGTATGAGCGGAAATAGTACTCAAATATGAATACTTTTTCCTCCTTCGAGAGACCCATTTCCAACAACAACTGCACAACACAACTTCATTTTCACTACTGGGAACACGTGCGGCTGGAGCTATGCCCCGTCGACAAAGGCACATGCGCGTTCGAGATGCGCGAGTTTCAGTACTGGTGTTTTGGCGCATACTGTACCTATTTCTGCACCTTTATCCTTAAACCTCTCGTTCATAATGAATGGATATTTAACTAGGTCCGTGACAGTTTACACTTCGGGCTGACAGACTTCTTCAGCCCTAAGCTCCGATACCCCGCTTAAATTACTAATCATATACTACTGAATTAATCTATTATACATTAATATTATAATTATTCACATCCTATTACTGTCCCTACTAATTACTAATTATCAATATTCATTTCTACATTACTCTTATACTATCTTATTACCCTCCCCCATTTCTCTTTACAATTAATCACATCATATTTTCTGCCATCCTACTAATGCACAGTTCTGTGCCAATATTTCTTGTCCAAAATCTCATCCCTCCGCAGCTCAATATACCGTTCTAATATTCATCTTTGCTATATGTGAGGCAAATCCTCACTTTATTGCTTCTCCTAATGTTCTTCAGTCTCCGAATTCCTATTTTTCACTTTACTATACCTCTCCCAGCTTCACAGTTCTATACATGCTTCATTCTCCCTAGCGCTCCTCAAACTGTTACACAAATTTAACGAATTTCACTCTCTCATCGTAACTTCCATGTTTACCCTCTCTGTAACAATGTATCTTTTCTGTGTTCTTATCATAATTCTCTTACCATTATTCCCCTTGTTCTACCATATATCCATTAAGTAAAAAGGCCAAGACAGTCGAGAGTTGAGAAAATAATAACATGTTATAATTTTGATGTAGAAGGCTGTTAGCAGTAAGAAGGCATGGACGATAACATTGAAAAGGATACTGGAAGACAGTGAAGGTATGAACTGTATGAGATTGGATCAGGATGTAGTCCAATAGTGGGCTATTTCGATTGTGGTGATGAACATTTGTCTTCTGGACTAGTATGGAATTTCTTGAAAATACTGACCTATATTGAAAGATTGAGGAGGCCGTATAAAAGGGTTTATTTCGTCTCAACTTCCGAAGTTACGTGACACTGAAATCTGAAGATCACAGTAGAAAAAAGAACAAATATCTATGGACAGAAACAGGAACCGGATGTTAGTCGAAAGCGGAGAAATTTTAAACTGATATTCTGACGAAATTTTATGGCGAGGACATTATCTGAAAAACATGAGAGACATCAGGACGAAAGAATAAGCCTTATAAAGATCCTATTTTCATTAACATTTTATAGCGGTATATTTTCACTGAAGAAAATTACGGGGAAACTCAGTGTAAAAGAAAACTCGTTATAAGAAAACTGTGTTCATTGAGATTTGACAAGTTATACTGATAATTCTTGCTGAGGAAAATCATGAAAAACCACAGTTTTATAGGGAGACTGTGCTATATTATGTTTGATAATATTTTATATTCATACTTCTTATTTTAAAAACTCGACAAACACCAAGATTGCAGAGAACGTCTTGCAGAAAGACTAGGTACATTAAAATTTTACAACATTTAATACTGGTAACATACTGAAGAAAATCACGGGAATTCCAGAACAACGCAGAGCACCTTCTAGGGAGGATGTGCTTATTATTATGTGTTGATATTTTATATTGTTGATTCTTACTGAAGAATATCAGATGAAATCTGAGGATTCATGTGAAAGTGTTTGCTTGAAGGTTAAGTTCATTACTGTTTGATGAAGACTTGTATTGATAACTGTTACTGTACAAAGACAAATGAACATCCAAATAATAGATAATACCTCAGGGGTACTGTGTTTCTTCTGCCTGTCCGAGCTTATAACATCAGTACCTTCGGCTGATATGATTACATCTTTGTTATAATTAATTTAAACGTGAGTACGAAACTCGCTTCCTCGAAGTTCTAATTACGTATCAGACTAGAAAATCCGTACATATTAATGCACCCGAGGCACTGTTTGGAATGTGTCTTGTTTACATATCTAAGCAATCATACGGCAACGGGCACATATGAGCATACAGATCATACTAAGTTAGTGTTCGCCGGCCATGCATAAGGAAAGAGATCAGTAGCCTGAAAGAGACTGAAGCGTTAGTCGTTAGTTCGTTAGTAATGCAGAAATATTGTTGACTTGTATGACCATATGTGGAAATTGCCATAAAATAATTTCTATATCAAACTGTGACGCGCCATTTTAAAGTTTAATATTTCTGTGAGATCATTATAATTGTTAGAAAAAGGAAAGAACAAAGCAGCAAAAGCAAACAAACAACACATCATATTCCAAATTGAGAAGTTTTCAATAATTTTCAAAGTTGTAAATCTCGTCATAATGATTCTACTACATTCCTATAATTTAAATAATTAATTCGAGTTTACTCCCTGTATTTCATTACTTATACTTATCACCGTACATTCTTTTAAATTTAAATTTAAATTTATAGAATTTTTTGTGACGAGTGTAGATAGTCAAAAACCAAACGTCATCTTGATATTACACACCACAGAATTGAATTAGGTCAACATTGCCGAATTACTTCTTAATATATTTTAAATGTCACTGGAATAATAGTTAAACAAATTTTCTCCTGGAAACTATTTTTCCCGTGTAAGCGTAAATTTCTGACAGTTCTTTACAGTTCCGTCCATAGTCTAGATGGACTGAGGGTGTAGCACGAATAGTGGCATCAAGATATAAATGAAGATTTCGGCGGGAACAACAGTTTTTTAACCCAAACCGAACATTGTGAAGATTCTCTTTAATTTTATTGTACTGTGTCTGTTAGCCTGTCCATGATTGAGGATGAGAGACAATTCATGAATAAATCCTGATGAAACTTTACACTAGGCTGCCTTCTTGAACCAGTTGTTCTGAAACTTTATGGTCAATCATAGCTAATAATTTACTGAAGACCTTGAAGGAATTAATTTATTTTAAGTATTTGCTACATCAGTCATTTAACAATAATGTAGCAACTGTGAAATTTGTTCAATATCGTGCTCAGAACAAGATAGTTGTATTTAAAAAGATAATAAGTAAATCTATGCCTGTAATAAGCTGTGAAGGCCCATAGGGGTGTGAGGTTTTGAGTCTCTCATATTTTCTAGAGAATCGGTTCACAGATGGTGCTGAGTTGTCAGCCTTACGAGGCGGCCGCCCTTTACTCCCAGGAAGATTCCTGGTACTTATTTCTCTTAGAGGCAGAGTGGAACCAGTGGTCATAGTGCAGCTGGAAGGAATAGATGAAGTGAAATATCCAATAACTTCATCAGAAATTGAACCCGCGACCTTCCGGCATGTAGCATAATACCTCAGCAACCTACACTACTGCATGCCCCCTCAATTGTATTTACCAGAAGCAAAAATTTTAAGTAAATAAGCATTAGTAAAGGTAAGGTGAAATATTTAATAGTTATAATTATCAGGATGTAACGCTCTTATGAAGAAGACCTTTGGGTGTATAGTCAGAACTATGAACACATAAATTCTGAATAAAAAAAAGCAGATTTTTTGAAACAGAGTATGTTTCATGTGAACAAAATTTATAACATCATATTTGGACCTAAGAAGGATGAAATAATAGGAGACTGGGGTAATTCGCATAATGAAGAGCTTCATAACTTGCACTCCTCTCCAGACTTAATTAGAGTGATCAAGTAGAGGAGGGCATAATGAGTAGGCATGTATCATGCATGGGAAAGAAACGGATTGTACACAGGGTTTTGGTAAGAAAACCTGAAAGAAAGAGACCACTAGGAAGAACTGGACATACAAGTAGATGGGAGTATGATATTAAAATTTGTCTTAGAGAATTATGATGGGAATATGAACTGGATTCATCTGGCTGAGAATAGAGACCAGTGGCAGGCTATTTTGGGCAGGGTAAAGAATCTTCATTTTTGACAAATGGTGCGAATTTCTTGAGTTTATGAACAATTGTTGGTTTCTCAAGAAAGACTTGGCTCTATGGAGTTAATTAATTAGTAGCAACTGCAAAAGTAATTTAATATAAAGTTGATATCAGTCCAGTTCTATTCATGGGAATGAAAAATTGGATGTAAATAAGTATTAATGATAATAAATTTTAACAGTTTACGGATCTAATCATACAGGATTTAGCTCTTTTTGAAGGAGAAAACCAGCAGATGTGTATTCTGAATTATGAACGTGTAAATTCTGAGCACCAGAAAGAGAATTCCTGAAACATAGCACACTTCATGAGAATTCAAATGTATCTAAACATCATCAAATAGCAATGAAACAAGAATTAAAGAGGAGAAGATTAATATCAGATGAATGATTAATGGCAAAATTACCGATCTCAGGATTAGGAATAATATCGTGTGTATATACATATACACAAATTCAGTTTCTTGACCCACATAAACAATACTGCATTACCATTACAAACACCAGCCAGTTAATCCTACAGGAAAATAATCAGTGTTTATTCTTGTATTATATAAAACATATAAATATATTCTGTGGTCAAAATTCAGTGCTCTTGATTCTAACGCAAATAGTACGCAGACTTAATATTGTGTTTCAAAAGGCAAAATGCAACTGGAGACAATGGAAAG
Organism: Cryptotermes secundus; assembly: GCF_002891405.2. NCBI lineage: Eukaryota > Metazoa > Arthropoda > Insecta > Blattodea > Kalotermitidae > Cryptotermes > Cryptotermes secundus. Next base: position 258,888 of record NW_019728499.1, on the reverse strand, counting down.
AATGTGCTGATAGCTGGAGCTTCGATGGAAGCAAACAGAACTTTTGAACACGCCCTAAAGGAAGAAGATGTTCATGCAGACATGATTATGGTCTTCTGGGATGTGACTCTGTGTAGTATGGTAGGCATGTACCTTATTCCTTATCCAGGGTGTATTAAAACTGAAATATTTTTTTGAATACCCACAACAGGCCAAATTCTGGGACAAATAATAATGATATAATGAAAGGAATTATATTTGGTGATTTAAAAGCATGAAGGAAAGACACTGTCATGGCCAATTAAAGAAAGTTCTGTACACATCCCCCAAAAAATCTGTCAGATAAATTTAAATTCTAAAATATTTTATAAATAGCATCTAGCATGCCCTAATCAACAAATGTTGCAATACTGTATCAGCAATACTGTAGACTAAGTAATTAAAATAATGTTTAGTTATTGGTAATCATGACACCCATTGTTCTGCAATTGTGGGTAGCGTATGAACTGCTTATATTAAATTTGTATATTTCTGCCATAATAACTGCATCTTTAAAAAAAAAAAAAAAAAAGGTTTTATTTCATACTGTATCAATCCTGGTAACCTGTAGAAAATGAAATCAGAAGTAATTCCATTGAGATGGATGCAAAACTCCATCGTTAACTTATCACCTATAATAATAAACTGATATTTGTAAAAGCTTCTCAGCTGTTTAGTTTCCTATTGTCCATTATAGGTAATAATTATAATTACAAAATAATTAGAAATAATTCCATTATGATCAATACAAGAAGTTACACCTCACTTGCCCATTGTTTATATATAAGCTGTATAATAAAATTACTTTTCAAAGAGATGTTCTGCCATTATGTTTCCTGCTAATAATTGGAAATAGCTATAATTACAGAATAGTTAGAAATATTTCCATTAAGATGGATGCAAAACAGTACGATTCTGCACCCCATTGTTATTTTATCAGCTATAATAATAAATTAACATTTCTAAAAGCTTCTCATCTGTTTAATATTATGTTTATAATTATAAATAATAATAATAATTCAATTAAAATATGTACTAAATGTTATACCTCACTGGTCCATTGTTTCTACATAAGCTGTACAATAAAATTACTTCTCTAAGAGATGTTTTGTTGTTTTGTTTCCTGCTAAAAGTTGTAAATAATAGTTATAATTACAGAAGAATTAGAAATAATTCAATTAAGATGGATACTATATGCTGTGCTTCACTGGTCTATTGTTGACACAGCAACTATATAATAACTACCTTTACTAAGAGCTTTTCATTTTCAACAGTTTAATTCTCTATTAATAATTTGAAAGGGTAACTATTTTATATAATAATCAGAAATATTTCCATTAAGATGGATACCATATGCTGTGTCTCCCTGGTCTGTTGTTCACACAGCAGCTACATAAGAACTAATTTTACTAAGAGCTTTCCAGCTGTTTAATTTTGTATTAATAATTTGGAAAAGTAACTATTATTACAGAATAATTAGAAAGTATTCCATTAAAATGGATACTAAATGTTGTGATCCATTTTTAATATATGAGCTACATAACAAATTACTTTGCTATCAGAAACAGTATCTCAATGGGTCAGTAGAAAGATGTGGAAGAAAGGTGCCATAGCCAGCCTTGCCTAGACAAACTGAAAAAATAGCAAAATATCAGCAAAGACAGAAAGTCACAAGGCCAGAATTCAATGGGTTGAGTAGCTGCTGAAAATAAGTTAGCAGCAATATTAGAATATTTGAACTGTGTGATTTTAAGACCCAAATGTCAATGATAAATCTTCTTAACATTGAGTATTATGCTTCTGTTTATCATAATGTTAATAATGTAAGTTACTTTGTTAGTTCATAACATAAAATTCAATTATGTATTTTCATAATTTTTACTGAAACATCTTCACATTCAATCATTTCAAACTGTTTCCTTGGAAACTAATCTAAATTACATTGGAATTTTACATCACTACTGGTATACAGTGGTTGAAATATGGTAGGAGGGGTTTAATGACATATGAAACAAAAATGGCTACATTACAAAGACACCTTTTTATTAATTTATATAAAAATACCAAATCTAAAATTTCTGCTCAGCAACTTATATTTGTTTGATAATAGTATATGATAAAAGAATATTACAAATTTTACACATAACCATAAAAATTAATGAATAATAATATAATTAAATTATTTCCAGTGTTCGTGTTGGTGCCAACAGAAAACCCAAAAATGTCTATAATCTCTTCCAGTGAATGCTTAGTATTTGTTCATGCAGCTCATAGTTATGCAGTCACATATTTTCTGGTCATTAAAAGATGCGAGCTAATTATATTGATAAAACATGAAATATAAATAATTATGAACTTCTGAAGAACATGTGAAGTGTTTAATCTTTCTGCTTCATTACAAGAGAGCCCCAGAGCTCCTCCGAACTTCGCACCTAACCCTTTTTGCTAATTAACGGATACTGTAAGGTAATTAGTCATTTAATAATATTACAACATGCAATTTAAGCATTATTTAAATTAAGCATTTATTACTAACTATACTGACCGAGCGACCGCCGCTTGTCGGCGAAATTAGTGCCAAATAATTAGTATAGTTCGCTTGGGGACTACAGGCCACGGAGTTTATGACACTTTATTACGATTACCCACAGCGCATGTCCACCTAGTAAGACTTGCTGTACAACAAGCAAACTTTCGAAAACTGATTTCTTGCCGCCTTTAAATGACATTTGATTAAAAATGAATATGAAGACAATACCTGCATGAGGTCTAATTAATACATCTTATGGTACAGGATACCGTTCTGCCTCACAAGACGTTAAAACTCTGGCAGGCAGACAGGAGCAGCCACACGTCTTTCTCCCACATGTAATGACACATGTGTCAGGAGAATCAGCGTGTTTAGGGGGTGCTTTCCATTCATCTGAACGTATCGATAGTTAGCAACAGTGACAGCACATGAAAATGTTTTACGCGAAAATCAAGATCAGTCAGCAGTATGTAGTCAGATGTTCCTCGAATTTAGGCGTAGTCCCATTGTCCCGTATATCAAAATTCGATGGCTGTAAAACTGTAACATAAATATTTGTAAGATTTAAAGTCTCACAGCTGTAGTTATGAAGGGTTCTATCATCTTGGATATAACGCGATGTAGTTCGATAAAAGTCAACCGACGTTTCAGAAGAACGTGTCGCTTCCATCTTCAGCGTCGAAGTGTAAGCCAAGCAAGAAAACCTGAAGGTGGAGGCTACATGCTCCTCCCAAACGTTGGTTGGGCAGATCATGCACATCACATGGAAAGAAAAAAATATATACGTCTTTATAAAATTGTGGTTGAAAGCCTTATGGAAAAGAAAAACAGGTATTTGGAGATAATATTAAAATACATATGTGAAAACACGATATTCGAAGAAAAAAAAAATACTTGGCCATGTGACATTTTTGTCAGTAAATGGAAAATGGGAGCTACTGACAGTCGCCAAGAAGAGTTTACGATGGGACGGTTATACAGCCGGAATGTAAGAAATAGGATACACAGTTCTGCCGATAAATCTCGTGAGAAGTGACTTGCAGAAAGATCTAGAAGAGTGTGATGGTGCTATATTAAATTGAATCTCAAGGACATACATTTTGAGGATGGAAAATGGATACACAGTCGCGTCGTGACTTGAGTTCTTGGCCTTAATTGCCAGAGAAAATTAAACGGTTTCTATTGTTTTCCATGGATTACTTATCTCTTAAACTACATTAAATGAGTCACTGGTCTAATACAGTAGTCTGTATTCCAATCTGACCTCTAGTTGGCAGCGTCCCGAAAATAGATGATATTCGGCACACACCCATGGTTTCCTCCACGGATAACTTAGTGACGTCAAGAAACATTTGTCCTGTTTTATAGGTCTCTTATTGCTAATTTAGTTGACGACGTTTATCTATCTGCATAAGTTATATGGCAGTATGAATGAGAAGTCCGTTGAATTGGACTTGGTCTGCTTTAAGGCATCGTTTGCAGAATTTGCCTGAAGGAACTAGGGCAAATCACGAAACAAGTATTGGCATGATCGTCATGATAGTAGGTCTCCTGATGATCCTGAGTATTATTCCTCCTCGCCTGTGTGCTCTTCCGTGTTGCCCTTGTTGTTTGGCGTTGGGCAAGGGCTGGTTTTTCCATCCGTTTCCTTTGTTTTGGATTTTTCCTTCTGCGAATTTTCTGGGAACTGCTATGATGTTTTGGTGACTGGCCTCCGACTCGGTGACTCTTCTTTGACCACTGTTGGTCTTGACAAGTTATTCATTAGTTCTTTCCGAAGCGTGCGTGCTATCCCCTCTCTAATTTTCCTTTTTAGGTCATTTTCCATGAAATCTAGGATTCTCTGAATTTTTCCAATAAATATATCGAGTTTCTGGCCTTCCGTGTCCTGGTTCTTTAGTAGACGAGGCTTACAGTCATTGCAGAGCCATGTTAGCTTGCGGTTTTTTTCGCTTCAAGATTTCGAATTCTCCTGCGGTTATTCCAGTGAATTCGTAGTGCTGCCATCTGTTGCAGCCATCACATTCTACGGCGCTCTCGTTATGTCCTCCAAGTTTCCTACAGTTGTCCCATTGTTCCCCGGATCAATTTCTTCGGCCTCCTTGGTAAACAATTTGAGGTAACTGTGACGACTCTGATGGTCGGCACGTATGAAGTATATAGATAAGTATAATTCTTCTAGTATCGCGAGTTTTGTTATCACTAACACTTTTACATATGCACCTTGTCTATCTGATTTGTTTCGATCAGTTGAGCATATGAACACCACTACTATCGCGTTAATTTCCACTGTTTTGACGCCTTCTCAAACTCATCGCTTATCACTCATCACAGTCACAGCAAGTTGGAGTTACTTAAGAAACTCACAACTCTGTTATACATTAACGTTTCAAGAATTTTAGAAAATACGGGCAGGATTGAAATTGTTAGCCTCAGTTGAACACGTGTTAGTGAAACGAGCAGCGCAAATAAAAGAGACGGCAATGCAACTTAGGAGAGACTGAGGAAGTTAACTTCCAAGCAAGGGAGCATGCCAGTCATGCCAGTTTTTTCACCTTTTTTGTTGCAGCGTGGTTACCGTGGTTCAGTAATTAGTTTGTTTCTTAATGTGGCGTTGAGGGTTCTCAGGTAAAACTCCGGGATTAGGAAGGCGTTGGCATATGGTGGCAAGGTGTTTCAGTCGTTGAGACAGGGGTCTTCATCACGGAACTTGGGAGAACAAATCACAGTAATTGATGATGGTTCAACTATAGTGTGCTGGCACCCAGACCCATGTTTTCTGTATGACTGTTCTCAGCCGTTGCCAGAATGCAGGAGACCCATTCCACTCTGCAGATCCAGTCTTTGGATGAAGTTCGCTAAGTTTTTAAAGAAAGGAAGCAAGAATTGGTGCCCCTCACACATACACAACAAAACATAGATGGTTTCCCTGATCGAGAGGCAAATATACCAAGAAAACCAGCGCAGATAGAGAATATTTATGAAATTTTATAGTAACAGTTTTTACCAAGCTGCATTTTCAAGTCTGAGAGTGTAGTCTGTTGTTAAACATAGTATCCCAAACGTGTATCTAAATTGATAGGTGCTGGTAGACACTACAACACTACAATACTTCCCTCCTAAATGAATCATAGGCTTTCTTGAAGTCTATGAATAGCTGATGTACTGTCTCGTCGTACTGCCATTTTTTCTCCAATATCTGACGAATGCAAAAGATCTGATCTGTAGTTGATCTGTTACGTCGAAACCCACACTGATGATCCCCAATAATTTCATCTATATATGGACTTAACCTTGAAAGAATATTGGACAAAATTTTATATGAAGTTGATAGGAGTGATGTCCGTCAATAATTACTACAGTCAGTTTTATCACCCTTCTTGTGAACTGGTACAATAATAGACTCCTTCCACTGATCAGGCAATTTTTCCTTATGCCAAATAGAAGTAATTAGATTGTGGATCTTAGAACGTAATATTTCGCCTCCTGCTTGAATAAGTTCTGCCAGAATTTGATCACTACCTGGCAATTTATACCGTTTCAATTTTGCAATAGCACTTTCAACCTCAAAAGGGCTAGGATCAGGTATTAACGGCTCAGCTGTATGGATTTCTGTCTGCCTAACAGTACTGACCCTATGTACATTCAATAACTGAGAGAAGTAGTTGCTCCACCTATTCAAAATATTGTGGGAATCTGCAAGCAGATTACCATTCTCATCCTTCACTAAGTTACTGCTAGGCTGGTAACCCCTCTTAAAGTAATTTATTCCTCTATACATGTCACTAATGTTCTTGTTTTTACTGTTCATTGCAACTCATCAATTTTGTCTTTTAGATATTCCCTCTTTTTGTTCCTGAAATGCATGCTGGTTTCACGTCTTATATTGTTCAGATTATCCCCATTTAACTNTATTTTATTAACATCCACCTTGGTTTCCAAGTTTTCCAACGCCGTGAACCTATTTGAGATTTCAACACAATACTGCTCTTTACCCTCTACCTCATTTAATTTCTTGAGATTGAACCTCTCCATATGAACTCTGTGTTTGTTTGCTCAATGCCAGTCTTTCCCTAAGCTTTGCCACCACCAGATAGTGGTCAGTATCACAATCTGCTGCCCTGAATGATCGGACATCAAGTATACTTGAGTCAAATTATGTTCTATTTGATTGTGTATCTTCCCATCAGGAGATGTCCAAGTAAATCTATGGATGTTCCGATGTGGGAACATTGTACTTTTGACAGTAAGATTTTTTGATGTGGCAAAGTTTACAACCCTAACTCCATTATCATTACTAATTTTATGCAAGCTCTCATTCCCAGTTGTTGGTTTGAAAATGTCTTCCCTCCCTACTTTGGCATTGAAATCTCCTAACAAAATTTTCATAGGGTACTTCGGGAATTTATCAAATACATGTACTAGTTCTTCATAGAATCTATCCTTTATGTCATCAATTTTATCTTCTGTTGGGGCGTGAACATTCATAACAATGATATCACACCAGTGACTTGTTTGTCTAGGAAATGTGGAAACCTAAACATCTCACACCCCTATGGGCCTCCAGGTAGTTACAGGGATACCTTTACTTTTTTTTCATTTACTTTTTAATTAAAACAAATAATTGTTTTGCTATGAAATATATGTATTGCCCTAGAGTGCAGGTGACTTTTAGCTTTCTAACTTATTTCTCAATATATAACTTCCAGTGGTTTGCCAGTACTTTGATACATCATTGAAAAATATTTTGGTTGGTCGTGTAATCACTTTTGTTCTGTATACTGTACTGTGGATTCCACTGAGTATGCTTTAAGGGGTCTAAAATGATGATAGGTGCTCAATATGACATTCAGGAAGCGAGGTGAGTTTGTCGGATTTTCAGTGAACAGTCCTGTGGTTGTGACATCTGTCATTTGGCTCATGATACTGTGCTGCAGGCAGAAACCCTTGGACAGCACTCTGCCCCGTTTGTGATTTGATTCAGAAACTCTCGTGTTGCTGTTTGTTGTGGATCCCTTCACCTGCAGAAAATCTGGTGATGTAGGTCATGTTCCAGCAAACAGCAAACATTACTTTTTCAGCTGATGGTCCTGCTCAAGACATTTTACATGTAGGTGATGAAGGATTTGCTAGAATAAATCAGGGTGGAAGTGATGTAGTCCTGCAATATCAATGGCTATTCTCTTGAAGGGAGCCCCGACATTATACTGGTGCATTTGCCCACGATTCCTGGTCCGCGGTCCCCGGCTGGCTGCACATGTGTTGCACTTTTGACACTATTTCTCAATATCGGTTCTTGCTTAGAGCCAGTAGAATCTCTGTCAAACCTTATTCAGGGTTTTATTAACACCCAAGTGACCTCCTGACGGCCCACCATGTATTTCGCTCAGAACGTCCTTCACCCTGCTCCGAGGAATAATTATCTGGGCTACTTGACATCTTCTGTTGGCGGATTCCCAGTTGAGCTTTAGTACGCCGTTTCTCATAGCGAGCGATTCCCATTGGGCCCAGTAGCTTTTGTACGTGGGACTCCGATCCGCGACACCTTGCCATTCCGGTCATTGTCCAGTCTCTATTTCCTGTAGAATAGGCCCTATGTCTGGGTCGTTTAGCTGTTCCCCTCGTAGGGTAACCGGGTCCCAGCCAGCTGCCGGTAGGGTTCCAATAGTGCGTATTTGCTTTACGTCTGCCTGTGTCTTGACTTTGTGGCAGTGCTCACATTGCTCTTGGCATTGTCGTCTAGAAAGGGCGTCGACATTGTTATGTCATCAGCCTTGACGATGCTCAGAAGTAAAGTTGTACTCTTGTAGGCGCTGTATCCAACGCGCGGTTTGTCCTTCTAGGTTCTTGAAACTCATGAGCCAGGTAAGCACAGAGTGGTCCGTTCGCAGATGGAACTGTTGTCCGTATAGGTACTTGTGGAAATGTTCCAGCGTCGTCACTATGCCAAGTAGTTCTCGGCGGGTGACACAGTAGTTTCTCTCTGCTCTGTTTATAGTCTCGCTGAAGTAAAATGTACAGTAACATGACAGAATTTATTGCCTTTCTTTTTGCCATACAGAAATTGGATTTCTATTACTTGTTCACAAAACCTGGTTGGTTGTCAGTTTCAGATTGTTGACTTGTGTCCTGAAGGCTTTGTTGTGTTTTATACGCGTAATTTACTCACTTGAGGTAGTAGTTTTGAAGTAGCATTTCAGAATGATAAATGTAGTGTACTGTACGTAGTGTAATGTTAAAGACGAAATTTTATTTTTTTGTTAAAAATAATTAAAACATTTGATAAGTACTTGTATTATCAACATTGCATTCTGGAAACTGTTGTTTAATGTTAAAATAGTTCAAAATTATTTTAAATGCTAATTTTAAAACGTACCGATCATTAAAAAATAAGGCAAACTGTTAAACTGAGTAAGACTGCACAATATGGTACATAAATTAAAATCTTGCCTATTTGCACATCAATATTTCACTCAATAAAATTCAACGAGTAATAAGATTCCTTGCTTTGGACGCACATATTTACCGCTCTTATGTACCTAAAGCACCACTGTTCTTGTTCCACCACAATCTGAAATATTAACCTTTAAGTGCCGAAGTGCCCCGTTTGTGCCAGTCATGAGTAAGGTCATTGTGGCCAAAGTACCCTGTTTTGGCCAGTCAGGCATTTAAACTGTGCTAGTGGAAGCGCGCGCACACGCCGCTAGTAGAAGCGCATGCACAGTCCTAAATATTAATTTTTAATGTAGTAATTACCAGACAGACTTGAGTAAAACCCTAATAGAGGAATTAAAATAATATCTAACTGAACGACAGCAAGTAAAAATATACGTATGAGTTATGCTAAAACTTATCCATGATCCAGTAATTTTATTGCAGATTCGGCAGAAAGGTATGTAAAATTCGATGTACATACCTTTTTTGTTTTTACCTGCTTGATGTATATATAGGTTCAAATGAAACCACAGTATAAGATTTCACTACGAACGCACACAAAGCAGATCGCACTCTGAATCTCAGCCACGATGCAGCTGTCTGTTCATTCAAATAGAAGGGGCAATAAGCTTTTGCAGCTCTAACGGAAGGCCTTAGCACTGAAGAAGGGACCCCTCTAGCTTTCTCTTGAATAGCCATTCTTTCATTCTTCTGACCTTCAGTCAAAGATTCAAAAATCCGAAGGGTGTAAGCAGTGCTAGCAGAAGACCAAATGATTTTATTGCTTCCATCTGTTTTATGACACCAGGGACTGCTAAAATTTGTCAAGTGTTACAAACAGAAATGAATTTATAATGCAGAACAACTCTGTGAAGAACTGGGAAACCATTTTTGCAGTACGCATCAAAATTAAAACACAAAAAATTGAAAATAGAGTATAACACTTTGTATTAAAAATTTCAAACCTTCCATTATAATATGTGACACTGTGTTCCTTTCTGATATAAACAAAGTTATTTCCATCCATTTATCATAAAAATTGAGCTAGATACAGCATTTTTAAACACAACGCTTAAAATTGATTAAGCGCCTAACAGGGACGGACATTTAAACGCAGAGTAGCAACGGGCATTTAAATAAACTCCGGCCAGCTCAAGCTTACCACTATTTCGAAGTCTGGCGTTTAAAGGTTAACCTTCAACTGCTCTCCCAGTTGCTTCTCAAGCATGTTGCTGATATGACCATCTTCAGGTGCTGGAGGTGGCCAGATTTCATCTGTTGGTGGTACAATGTAGTTTTTACCTGCATACAGCAGTGATGACGTGATATCCTCTGGTTTTTCTTCTATACGAGAATACTTGATTGGTGGCTCATAATCATGGTCACCCACCAGTGGATTGTTGAACTGCAGAAGTTGAGCCATATCAGATATGAACTTGACTGCATCATCTTGATCAGAACTGCTGAAAGTTTCATCTTCTGAGACTCTAGACTAAGGGAATTCTAGCAAGTTTCTTGAATGACCTATGAACAAAAAGTGACATGTTTTAAAGTCACCCTGATGAACAATACTAAATACCAACTGATAAAGCTGTGATTAATCTTTAAGTATCACATTCAGAGAACGGGGATTTTTAAACTCATTAATACTGAAGAAATACAACACTTGGTCAAGTAGACTTTGCACATGTCATCACAATAATGCAATGTATGGCCAGCAAAATCGTATTTCACAGGATTACTATTACTGGGTTTTTGGACTTCGTCCATTGTCTGGTATTCTAAAAAAACACAAAAGAACAACATTTCCGAAACTGAGTGTTTCCATCCTCAGATTCCAAAACAGTGTGTTCTTTTGTGTTTTTTGTGGAATACCAGATGGACAAAGCCCCAAAACCCACAGATCCTGAGAGTTATACACCATCACAGAATCCCTTAGTATCTACATGTAATCATATTTTTTATCATTTTCATAAGCTTTACTTTACTACAACTTGTGTTTATCATCTCTTTGGTCAGCACCATAAGATCTGCACTTACTTAATTACTTACTCATTTACTTACTCATGGAACTGAACCCTTCTGGAGGAGCTGCCAATTCTACAGCTACTCAAGAATTTCCCAGTATTTTATGGAACCCGAAGGTTCATTACTGTGTTCACAAGAGCCCTCCACTGGTCCCTACCCTGAGCCAGATCTACCCAATCCATACCACCCCATCCTATCTCTCTAAGATCCATTGTAATATTGTCCACCCAGCTACGCCTTGGTCTTCCCTGTGGTCTCTTTCCTTCTGGCTTTCCCACCAGTATCCTATACGCATTCCTCATCTCCCCCATTTGTGCTACATGACCTGCCCATCTCATTCTCCTTGACTTGATCATTCTAATTATACTTGGAGAAGAGTACAAGTTATGAAGCCAGGAAAGTAAACTAGTTAAAAAAAAGTTTATGCAAGTATCTCTGATGGAAACAGAATTTTCTTTCAAGTTTACCCACCATCAGCTTTCCTAAACACAAGTATTTTATATATGTTATAGTTAAAATATCCATTGCATTTCAGTAAGGGGGTGTTGAATTGATGTAAATGAAATGTTTTACAGGCACTGGTGAGAAACTTTCTCCCGATAAATAATGTTGCAACCTGATATCTTGTACTGCAGAGGTTCTTACTACGTTGTGTGTTTTCTGCTTTCGATCTGAGTTTGATATCATTTAACTCATGCCCCTCCAGATGGTTTTGAGCAGTGATATTAAACTCAGTTCAAAAACAGAAAACACAATGGAGTAAGAACCCCTTGTAGCTGTACCACTGACACCACCACCTTTATGTGTAATCAAGATTTCTTTTATAGTAACTAAGAATAGGATGTAGTAAGGAACATTCAAGGGTGACTTAGCCGGATTCTTGGTTTCAAGAGTAGGGCCTGCTTCACTGCTACAAAGACCAGGCAGGAAGCACCCCGCAGAGTTTTCCTGGAAATTCAGTTCAAAAGTTGACTGGCGGGATCCTTTGGTAAAGTTAAACTTGACAGGTTTTGAACCCTGTAAGTCAAAAGTGGAAGGCCAGCAACCCACGCTACTGGTATAATTTTTCAAGCAGCTGTCAAAAACGACGTTAGGACCTTAAGTTCCAAAGTCCCAAACTAAAGCTAGGTGATTGGAGCAGTGAGAATTATGGTTAACTCCCTAAATTCGAATTGTTCCAACCAGCCGAAATTAGGGTAGTAACTTGGAGGCGGAGTTGAAGCTGTGAAGATTTCTTGCTTCGAAGCAGAGTGAATCTGCGAAAGGAGTCTCTGAACAACTCTCCAAGTGTACAGTCGAAAAATTAGCGTCACTGGCAGTTTGGTTTAAAAGTCGAAGTTAAAACAGAATTATGTTTAAGTGTGTTACGGGAACAATCCCTGAATAACTCTGCAAAATTTAATGTGAATCTTACTTTGTCTTAAAAGTTTAAGCGAAAGTGTTACTCCTATGGGTTGTGCTAAAAAAAAGCAGTCACTAAATAACTAGCCAGGGTTCCTGTCGCCAATGTTGGAGCAATTTCAAGTTGGTTTAAGGGATTAAGGACAAGTGCTGTTACATGTACATCAAGATCTGCTTATTAAACAGTGTTGTGTAGTGCCTAGCTATAAACACTCTTATCTTTTGCGCTGACGCAAGGCCCATATGCACCCTGAGACAGAATCTCATCGCTCTAGTGCGAATGTAGTACCCATCACCTGTAGTTTCCAGTTCATCCCCCCTTTTTCCTGAATTGTAAGCCTTTATAGTAAGCTTACTGGCACCCAGCATTCAGATAACTCATATCCCACAAACAATTATCCACAACAACAACAAAAAGGGAAGCAGAACTGGATAAGAAGGACGCAGCAGCAACCTGCAAACTCGGAGTACCAACAGGTGAGAGGGAACGGCTAGAGGAGCAGCTGCAACCAGCAACCAAGGGGCCAAAAGGACAGTAAGAGAAGGAAGGTGGCACCAACGTGGACACGAAAGGTTATAGAGGGAAGGTGTAGCGCAACGGAGTGAGCGGTTATACTCTGCAGTACAAGATATCAGGTTGCAACATTATTTATCAGGAGAAAGTTTCCCACCAGTGCCTGTAAAATATGAACATTTCATTTATATCAATTATTATTTCTAGCTATCCGTGCGAACCAGTGATTTTTTGGGAGGGAGCAGTACACTAATGCTGGTGCTATGTTAGCATACTTTCTTACCGACAGGGCAGGTGGAATGATAGCATACTTTCTTATCGATCGAGCCCTCGGCACTGGCTGCAGCCAATCTGTATCAAGAGAGGGTGTTCGCTGGCCACTGCGGCAGCAGTGATCCTTCATGACGTCACGCTGACTATGTTGCCCGCCAATAGCATTGAGTTGCGACCGTTGTGACTGATTACAGCCGATTGCGACACCGTCATTAGCGGTCATTAGCATCGTTAGAAGAGTTAGGTTTCAGAATCGGAAGCGATCTGAAGCAGGGGGTGGAAACTGGAATAGGANGCTCCCTCCCAAAAAATTGCTGGTTCACACATATTAATAATTGATGTAAGTGAAATGTTCTTATTTTACAGGCACTGGTGAGAAACTTTCTCCCGATAAATAATGTTGCAACCTGATGTCTTGTACTGCAGAGGTTCTTACTCTGTTGTGTGTTTTCTGTTTTCGAACTGAGTTTAATATCACTTCGCTCAAAACCATGTGGAGGGAATGAGTTAAATGATATTAAACTCAGTTTGAAAACAGAAAACACACAACGGAGTAAGAACCTCTGCAGTACAAGATATCAGGTTGCAACATTATTTATCGGGAGAAAGTTTCTCACCAGTGCCTGTAAAATAAGAACATTTCACTTACATCAATTATTAATATGTGTGAACCAGCAATTTTTTGGGAGGGAGCAGTAAAAAAAATGCTGGTGGTATAATAGCATACTTTGTAACCGACAGGGCAGGTGGTATGATAGCATACCTTCTTACCGACCGAGCCCTCGGCACGGGCTGCAGCATCTTTTGTTAAGAGAATTGCAGCTGGCCACCGCGGCAGCAGTGATGCTTTATGACGTCACGCTGGCTGTGTTGCCCGCCAATAGCATTGAGTTGCCACCCCCTGATCTGAAGCATCTGAAGGTTATTTCGTGGGTGGAAGTCAAGTGCAGTTTGTTGTGTCTGGAACATTTTCTTCTTTTTGGTTTCGATAATTGCAAGTGGGCATTTGGAGAAGATGGAATCATTCAATTCGTGGATGGTGTTTCCAGTTGGGCTGCATGCTATGTTATCAGACAAACTTGTGGATATAGTTGGAGAACTACCGGAGGAAATCGGCATCATGATTATCAGGTAAAAAATATGTCGTTGTGATTCATATTTGTCTAGTTGGTGCTTTCGTATCTGAAATGGATGAATTTAAATTTTAGTTTCCGAATATACAGTCTCTTAGCTGAAACTGTATACATCACTGTAACGTATAAAATGTTTAACATCCAAAAGAAAGTAATTTAAATGGCATGCTAAAAGCAGGGTATCTTGTAGAGAAATTTAATATACTTCGGCCAGCAAACTTATAACTATTATTATGCTAGTTATCGTTTGTGGTGGAAAACGGAAATAATTATTTTCAACCTACAGTTAAAAGCTTAAATCATGATATGAAAGCATTCAAGCCTGTATTAAAAGATTAACTCCTAACTCCTGCTCTGTAGATAATTTTACCAATATTGGAAATGTTTAAGCTTTATGCATATCTGTATGTGAAATACATTTCTATTATTATGATCCGGGATAGTGACTAGCTACTGGGTGGACGAACGAGGGTTCGTGGGGTTAAGACTTTTCATTTTCCATGTCGTTCAGACCGGCATTGGGATCCACAAAACTTCCTATCCAATAGATACCGGGGCTCTTTCCCCTGGGATAAAGCGGTTGGGGCGTGAAGCTGGTCACTCACCTCCAACTAGTGCCAAGGGCAAGAAAACCACTCCCCCATATACCTTCATGGCGTAGTGTTACTTAGTAAATTACAGGGGCAACTTTGTTAACTTATCCTTAGGTTTAGCCCAAAGAATGATGTGAGGAATGCAAACTCAATTCAAACATTTCCCCCCTCTCAGTGTTTTAAGATCATTATTACAGTCGCAGTTTTCAACATTTGATTTGGCTCTGGTTTACTATTAAATTTTTATAGGCCATTTTGTTTCTTGAAATGTACAATTTGTTGGGACTGCTACAATTCTGTGCAATATAAAACAGTAAGCTGGTGTTGTGCTCCTTATTTTTTTTTATTAGCAGTAGCCATAGGGATTTAAAATTTAAATTTCTTAGCCCCTTGACCTATGAATCATAATGGCTTAGTCAGTAAAATGATATGGACTAGACTACCAGTCTTTGATTTCTGACACTAGGAGATTTATATTAATGTATCAAATGGCCCAGAGCCACACACAAACTCTTATTACCCAATTTAAATCTTGGGAGAGCAGGAGGTGCTAATTTCCAATTGTAAAAGCAGAAGAGGGCTACATTTATGTGAGATATGTGTGAAAAGACATAGTTTCCCAAATTTGAACTTTAAAATGTTTATGGCTTTGAATATTTCATCACTTTTTATTCTCCTAACACAAGAAATTGATGCTTGCCAATAATTTCTTTAATAGACACAAGACAGTGTTGTTAAAAGTGTAAAATCATATGAAGTATTTCTCCTTGTAATTCAGTGAATTTGCTTGAAACATTTTTCAATGCAGTTAATATTGAGACATCATTAACTTGAAGTTGGACTGTTAAGTGATGTGGCAATGCTGATTTAATAAATGGGGTATAAAGTTTCATTTAGAACTTAAGACCTTTTAATAGTAACTAATGTATCACATTAAATTACTTGAGTCAGTAAACATACCAGAATTTGTTAGCACAGTCTGCAGAGTTCAAATTCAGATCACCTGTTGTGAACCAAAATTAAATACATCAGTCAAGTACAGAGGAGCCACTAATATTAAATCTTATAACTTAGAATGTGGTTAATGCATAGACATAAAATGTAACACTGTTCCAAATTTAAATTTACCTTCAGTGACATCTGAAACCATCCTGAATACAAAGTTATGTTAACTTCTACTAATATAGTCTGAAATGGTAACCAATTTCAATATTTGATTGCAGGATGCTAGATTCCAGGACTCTTCTGTCTGCAGCTGTGGTCAGCAAAAAGTGGCGGGATTTATGTCATGCAGATTCACGTCTTCAGAAGAAAATTATGCAACAAATAATGTTCCAAGGAGTGGTGCAATACCTGAATCCACATAAAATCAGCATACAAAGGAGAGATCCAAATAACTACTGCCCATCATCTACTATGAATGGGCACCACAGGATGACTGTTGCACCTGTATCAAGTAAGTTTTCTATGCTGTCTTCGTTTGTTAAAATAAATGCAGTGTTTAGAACAGCATTACATAATTATGTGATAGTAATGTTTACAAAATATATTTGTGATACATTTAACCCTTGTATTATTTTCATTATTTAAATCATTATACAGCTTCGTTGAATGAAGCCGTCAGGTTGGCAGTGAAATGGTTAGCCTTTGTCGCCAGTATGTTGTGTTGTTTTCAATGCAAGACCATTATCCCTAGTTAAATCCAGCCACTAGTGCCATAGTAGTAAGATATTTAAATCCCCTGCTCTTGGACAGTAAAGGTTAATGCAACAATACATGTAATCTGCCTACTAAGTGATAAAAGAGACAGTATTGCTGTTCTTTCATGGGTACTTCATGGAACAGCCATACATGAAACAATTTTAATGCTAGCCCTCTTGGTCTGATTTCCATGATTAGTTGGATAGACCATTGCAATAACAGTGAGAAGAACAATTTTATTATTTTATGTCTATACTACTGATCTGATATCACCATTTCCAATATTGTAGGATCATCACTGTGGCTATTTGGATGTGTAAATAACCTTTTAGGTAGCAGCAATAAGCAATAAAAATATGTTCACTCTGTAACTTCTTTCAAATGGTAGCATATCAGCTGATCCTTGATTTTAAAAAATCCATTGTTACGTTGTTTTAGGAACACAATTAAACTAAAAGGAAATTTTTGCTACATGCATCATCATTTAACAATTTCCACATATAATTTTCATTTATATTTCAATATTTCAATCAATGATCCCATTAGCTTCCTTCGATAATGTTCAGTGCATTTTCTTTATGAAATAGTACAAAAATGGGACAGTCAGAAATACTTAGTTGTCAAGTTAATGTATCAATCCCTAGTTGCTACAGTGGTCAGTCCCCAAATACAAGTGTAGCAGTCCAACTTACATGTCGGGTAGATGCATTTTTAAACCAATCACTGCTATTTATATACTTGATTTTAAATTACATGTTTATTATACATAAAATAAGGGAAGACCAAAGCGTAGGTGGGTGGACAATATTAAAATGGATCTTAGAGAGAGAGGATGGGATGGTATGGATTGGATATATCTGGCTCATGATAGGGACCAGTGGAGGGCTGTTGTCAACACGGTGATGAACCTTCGGGTTCCATAAAATGCTGGGAACTTCTTGAATAGCTGCAGAATTGGCAGTACCTCCAGAAGGGCTCAGCTCCATGAGTAAGCAAGTAAGTTATACATAAAATAGTAAATCCTATTTCTTTCCGATAATTTTAGCCACTGAATTTAATAACTTTGTAACCTCTAACTTGTGGTCAAACATGTTAAAGCTTTGTCCCACATGACAGTTAAAAGCTGACTTTCAGTTGTGGGCATGGGAGTCATGCTAATTGGCATTATTAGCATGAATCAGCTTGTCAGCAAAGTCTCTCTCCCTCTTTCTGACCATACTACATTTCTTTTTGGCCAGCAGCCTCCATTACCATAAATGCCAACTTCCAAGTGGTACAAGATATTGGGGCTAGTGTCATACACTGTCATTACCATGATAATACAGGTCTATTAGTGAAAATGTGTTCTCATCGTGATCTTCAAAATGTTTCCAAATTCTGGTCTCTGTCTGACCATCATTCTCATGTATGTATATGAAACAGTTTTTATTAATCACTCTAGCGCTCATTGGCACCACAGGTCTTCCATTTTGCGTATCATAACTTGAACCTGAGAAATGGTAGTATGGAAAGAAGTCACCTTGTAGAGGTTGGTTCTAGCCCTGATCATGCTTGAAGGGTTGAAAATATTCATGAAGCTGTACATCTAATACACTAAATATTTGTGCAGAGAAATTGGCTAAAAATTGATCAAACTCCTTATCAGTCTTACTAGATCTAGTTTAAGGCATGTCGTTAGTATTATGTAGAATTCTATGGTATTATTACAGGTTAAACTCCACTGCCTCCCCAACCTCACATATGAACAGTGAGTATGGTGAATTGTTTATTCTTTATTATGCTAGTGGAGAATGCTGAAGGATCCTTCATCATAAATAAACTGTCTTTGCACCTGGAATGCAAGGGACATTGTACATAGCGGTATCTGGGCTTGTATTCTTCTCGTATTTATCAAGACTTTTTGACCATTCCTCTAATATTATTTTTGTTATATTTAGTTTCAAGTTCATTAATTCTGTCTTTGGTCTTCCCTTATTCTTTCTTTCTGAAAGTTTTAGTAGTTTCATATCATACATTATTTACCTGCATTTGACTTAATTCGGCAGTCCTTGAAATTGTGTGCATTTCATTGAACCTTGATTTATTCTGTTTTAATCTGTAGTAATCCAGACTGTGTTTGGCTGAAGTTTTCTAATACTTTTCCAATTCCTATTCATATCCCTATTATTGTCTGTATTCTTCAATGCTGTGTACCAGGTTTCCATTTTAATCTGTTACTGTTCTCTTGTTTAACTTGCATATTATTTAGCTTCTTAAGTTA
The DNA here is from genome assembly GCF_002891405.2 of Cryptotermes secundus. Lineage (NCBI taxonomy): Eukaryota > Metazoa > Arthropoda > Insecta > Blattodea > Kalotermitidae > Cryptotermes > Cryptotermes secundus. Next base: position 240,002 of record NW_019728499.1, on the reverse strand, counting down.
AATTTCCCAAATCATAATTTGTGTCACCCATTTCCTTACTGAAAATCCCTTCATATTTTTCCAGTGCCAGTAGTACACCACTAGTATTACGGTCAGGCCCTCTAAAAGATGAGATAGCAATTGTAAACTGGAAAACCATCACTTATCTATTCAAAATATGATCAGAAAAAACAGTAAATTTTCCTGCTCACTTTAATCAGAAATTATTTCTTGGTTTCCATAGTTCTTCATATTTTTACTCCCTTGGGTGGCTAGAATTTTTTCTTTTTATTAATTATGTATTCCATTTCTCCATGTGTTACAATAGCAGAATTTTAAATGAAATTGGATTTATAAAACAAAAAAAAATCTTTTGTCTGCAAGTTTGCGTTATATGAAATATGGCCTATGTACTAAGATGAGATAACAAATTGCAGATACAGATCGCCCGAGGCTTCCTCGGATGTGGGCACCAACAGACTGGCAATTTACGGTTCCAGCTGCAGAACAACCAAATGAAACAACACAAAGAAAGGGTTTCAGCAAAGCTGGCAAATCATCATCCACAGCAAAAAGAGGTGGGTAATGCCATCATAATCTTTAATATTCTGTAGGACAGTGGAGTGGCTTGAACAAAATTCGGCATGTCCTGGTTGATATAGTGGTCATGCTGTAAACCCATATTTGACAAGAGTCTGCTTTGATACTTGGCTTTGCATGGTTTCTCACTATTCCAACTCATTTTTTCTGGGTTTTCTCTTGTGGTGATAGTGCTTTTAAATAACAATGACTTGCATTTCAAGACCACGTCTGCTCAGTGTCTAATGTCTGTCATAGCTTCTCAGCCAATTTTATACCATGCCATTGAACAACCAAAGACTCACTTGTGCAAGTATGGCATCACATATTTTTTTAATTATATTTTTAGTCTATAATATATAGAAGCATCATACATAACCAACGATCATAGTACCCAAGTGTAAGAAGACTTGTGAGCAAGATTATATGTTTTGTTGAGCAATGAGGCCTGTTTATTATTAATTTATTTGATCAATAATATACTTCAGCTTGAGAATTTTATATTAAAGGTAGAGTAAACTATTGTATACACTTTGAGACATTCCTTTTACTTTACATTAACAGTGGATTTTTCTTTTTCAGATGCACACAGAATCTCACCAGAATGGAAATGGAACCAAATCTTTTGACACTTGAAGAACAATATGACACTTGTACCTGCATAAGATAACTTATATTAAACTTATTTTTTAATGCAACTTGATTCTAATTAAACTTACTTTATAATGCAACTTGATTCTAATTAAACTTACTTTATAATGCAACTTGATTCTAATTCATTTGAAATTGTCCTGTTATCCTTTCCTACCAATCCATTCAAATTCTCTGAATTCTGTTGTCCTCTTATACCAGCCAATGAATGCTACATGATCATTACATTTGATATGTAACACCTTATTCAGTGGGTTTATTTAATTAAAATATGGGTAAGATGATACTGGGACAAAATTAATAACTTATCACTGGCCTATGTCAAAATGAAGTGGAATTTTAACAAATGATGGTATCGCCATTTAAAATGAAGACCATGATGTAATAAGGTAGTAGCAGTCCATATTCAAATCTTGGTCCACAGACTGGTCATCCTACAGGTTTTTATGTATTGCAGCAGCGAGATGATAATTACCAAAACCCTGCCATGTACTACTGTGCAGGATGAAAACATGATTTTTAGACAAATCTTAACATTTCTGCTGATACAGTGAAGTTCAATGTATCCCGGTCAAGGTCAGGCAGCTCCATTCACCGCTGCCCTGCTTTTTCTCTTTCATTTCATTTATTTCGTGTCCATGGATCATTATACATGATATAAGACATGTCATTCTTGTGTAGTTATAGTATAATAAGTTTCATGATGTTACTATTGGGGGGGGGGCTGCATGTGAAGCATGCAGTGCAACGTGGAATTTGGGTACCAACTCAGCATTTGCTCTGGGACCAAGGAAAACCACGGAAAACCTTGATCGAATTGGCCGGTCACAAGACCTCCCAGATACACTGGTGTCTGTTGTAGTACAGTAAATGCTGGGGCCTTATTTTACAATTAGCTATGAATGTTACAATTAATATGTTGCTGTACATTATCCATCATCTTTTCTGTTCTTAAAAAAAACCGCCTAATTTCTATTAAAAACACAACGTTTCGGGAACTGGAATCTGTCCCCATCAGATTCCAGTTCCCGAAACGTGTTTTTAATAGAAATTAGATGGTTTTTTTTAAGAACAGACAAGATGATGGATAATGTTAGTTGTAACAATTTACCATCATCACAAACTTTTAGATCTTATTAGCTATGAATGTGTTTCCCTTTGTCTTTCTGTCAATTCAGTACTATATATAAATAGGCCATCACCTGGAATTTGTGTGTGTATAAAAACTATAAATTGGAAACAACAAGATTACATATACCAAGGAATGGCTTAGACCTTGCAGCATAAAAGTCCTGATACAACATTTTGTTAGAAGTCTAGCAGAATGTGACTGATACAGAAAGACTGGATGACAGATGGAATGAAAAAAAAATGAGGCTTATAAAATGCTTTTGCTCGATTGTAAAACATGTCCAGCTGTTGATTAGGAAAGTGATAAAAGTTAAGCTCATACTAGTACCAATACCTATTATCTTTCCTGCTTACCCACACAAAATAATCTTATAAATTTTGAATTGTTTCATTTTGGTCCGTTACACTATCAATCACCAATTATCAATAGAACCTCCGTCGAGTGTAACAATATATATTCTTGTCACCATTTTCTCACATTTGCCTTACATGTTTCGGCTCACAAAGAGCCATCATCAGAGGCATCCACAACAAAAACATGGAAACACTTGCACTGCTCAACAATCACAATATACAGTTTTTTGTGGAAGATGTTACACGTATCGGAGCGTAAAACACAACAACATCCAGTACCCCGAGTGCGGGTATCCCATTTACATTTAAAATATCACCCATAAAGCGGGTCGTTAATGTTAAAATTAAAGTTAAAACCGTCCAGGTAAAATATTCAGGTTCCTCTTAGTGGATAGTCCCAATG
>NW_019728499.1:228436-236097 GCF_002891405.2 Cryptotermes secundus | reverse complement strand
CATCTGATTAAATTTTATTCAGTGCATTTAATAAAATTAGCAATAACTTGGATTATGTAGTGCCAAAATGACTGGACAACACTGAATAATTAATTCGAAACATAGAAGGAGCTTTGGTCTAATTGAAGGGAGACGCATTGCTAAGTAATGACTGTAAACAATGCCCACTGCTATTTACGTTAATGTAACCAAAAACTGTGTTCTATGTAGTTTTTAAGTGTAAGTTGTGAGCAAAATCATGAAGTTGAAAACATTTATCTCTGATGGAAACAGAATTTATTTCAAGTTTACCCACCTTCAACTTTCCTAAACACAAGTATTCAGTGTATGTTGCAGTTTACAGTTTCCGTTTCATTTCAGTAAGGAGGTGCTGGATTGATGTGAATGAAATGTGAATTCTTTAAATGGTGCTGGTGAGAAACTTTCTCCAAGTGGATATGAGTGAAGCGATACTGAAATCAGTTCAAAAAAAAAAAAAACAACGGAGTAAGAACGTCTGTAGTTCAAGCGGTCAGGTTGCAGATTTCATCATCATCATCATCACTGGCATGACAGCCCATTGTGAGCCCTGGCCTTCCTCAGGATTGCTTGCCATTCTTGTCTATTCGATGCTACATTCCTCCAGTTCTTTACACCCAAAATTCTGATGTCCTGCCACACACATTCTTCCCATCTTAGTCTTGGTCTTCCCACTCTCCTATTTCCTTCTGGTTTAGTATTAAGCATTTTCTTGATGGTTCTATTCTCACTGGCACGTATTATGTGTCCAGCCCATTCAAGCCTTTTCACCTTTATAAATCCAATAATGTCTGGTTCATTAAATAGTTTGTATAGCTCATGGTTATACCTCTTCCTCCATATTCCATTTTCTTCCACTGGTCCAAAGATATATCTCAAGATTCTCCTTTCAAATATACTTAACAGTCTTTCATCCGATCTTGACGGTGGCCAGGTCTCAGAGGCATAAGATAGCACTGATCTTATAAGTACTTTATACATCATAGTTTTGGTTTTCCTGGGTATTAATTAGGATTTCAGGTGTTTCCTAAGGCCATGGAGACATTTATTTGCTGCAAGTACACGCTTTTTTATTCCATCACCGATATCATTTTTATAGTTAACTTCTGATCCAAGGTAAGTGAAACTACATACAACCTCAAATTTATGTGAGCCAATTTCAATATATGTAGGTCCATTAGCACAGTCTTTCTTGGTTACCGGCATGTACATTGTTTTATTTTGGTTAATTTGTAGATTCATCTTAGGTTGCAGATTTATTTATTTCTATTCTTGTGAAGTAGTGGTTCCGCTAGGGGGAGCAGTAAGCATAGGTCGATGCTATGATAGCATACCTTCTTACCGATCCTGCTCTCGGCGCTGGCGGAATTCATTGTACCAATAGACTATAACCTGCGTAGAGATTGCAGCAGTAATGCGTTCTTGACAAATCCCGTCAAGAAAAGAAAAAGAAGGAATTGTACTGATTATTAAGAATATCGCGGGGTGACCGCTATTATAAAATAAGATGTATATAAGAATGTGCTACAGAAAGCCGGATGGGCATTGCCTTGGATTTTTTTTGTATTTACAATAATTTCTTTTTACCAAAAAAAAAAAACTCCTTTAAATGACTCAACTTTCACTTATTCCTTTCCACGAATCACAAATCATATCATTCCAGCGCTTCCAGCGTGATCCGTGCTCCCGCCTCGATTATAACGCTTATAACCATTCAAGTGAAATAATTACGAGTTGTGGACCGAAGTTTTTGATATCAGCATTATGATGATCATGATTTTAACCAGCTTCGGGAAAAAGCGACCGGAGACGACTTACTAGAAACTGTTATTCGTGAGCATTTATTTGTTATGTAAATAATTTCATTAAAGAGGCCAATGATTCGGATAGGCTGGTTTGACCCATCAAAGAAGCGGTAACCTAAATTTTATCCCAACCAGCTATGTAACAAATCCGTACCAAATACAAAAAACGGAATGGAGAACGAGAGTGATTATAGCTGTGAATTGTATACCACAGCAGGAACAGATTACAAAGGTACGTTATACATTTAAAATGTTTTAATAAATTGAGCAGGCATCCAGTTTCGTTGTACCAAAATGAAAATTGACGAAGTTCCAACTGTGGTCAAGGTATGACAGTACATTTATATAAAATCAGGAGAGTAATGAATGTGGAAAATATTGATAAAGCTTAATATACACAAGATTATTTTGGTAAATTTTTGATACAGAAAAGTGTTCAAGCCTTAACTATGTTGACTTTGCTTTAAAGAGATTTGTATTGCAATTTGAACCGTACATTGTATGCAAAAGTTGCAGATTATTGAGGAATAAAGGTTCGTTCACCAAAAGAAGGTAGTCTAATTTAGTAGAAAAAGAATTCCCTTTCATACTTGTTATGAATTTGTAAACCTTCCATAATTAATAGCAGCTGTCAGTTATGTTCAGAACTGTAAAGCTGATTGTGAAATAATTATAAGGGATTTCTTCTTTCTGTAAGGAATTAAGGTATCATGTGTCTTGTAATTCTCTGCTGTGACTTAGGTAGGTGGATAGGTGCATTCCATGGATCCTGGAGAGTACAGTGTGGGACAAGTCAGAGTATGGTTACCCAGAACATAATGAAGTATATTACATTGTACTGTTACAGAGAGTCAACCAGATCTTAATATTAAGAAAACTAATGTTTATACTGCAATGTCATACTTGCATTCCCATTACCCAATTGGTATTCCAGATATGAACTTTAATTTAGTTGCAGAAGAGGAAATAATTAGTATAATTAGCAAATTAAAATAAAAAAACTCTTCAGGGTATAATGGTGTTAAATAAAATTATAAAATTGTGCAGACAACAAATTAGTAAACCTCTAACTTATGTAATTAATAAGTCATTAACCATGGGTCTATATCGAGAAAGATTAAAATATGCAATTATTAAGCCAGTGTACAAAAAAGGGGAAAAGGCTGTTATAAGGAACTACAGGCCAATATCTATAGTAACTGGGTTTGCAAAAGTTTTTTAAGCAACAATTTTTAGAAGACTGAATGATCATATTGTAAAACATAAAATATTACTTTCAGAGCAGTATGGATTATCAACCGAAGATGCAATGTTTAAATTAACCAATGTAATACTTACTGCTTGGAATAGAAAAGACTATGTAACTGGTATATAGTGTGACATAGCTAAGGCCTTTGACTGCGTTAATCATGATCTTCTATTAATGAAACTGCAGTACTATGGAGTGCAGGGTGTATTGCTGCAATGGTTTAAATCTTACCTCTACTATAGGAGGCAAAGAGTGGAATTAAATTATATAAATAACAAATATTATTCTAAATGGGAAATTGTTGGATGTGGTGTGCCTCAGGGATCGGTGTTGGGACCCTTACTCGTTAATATATACAGAGATGATTTTCCCCTTGAAATAAGTAAAATTTTGGAAGTTATTATGTTTGCAGATGACTCAAGTATTCTTTGCACAGCTAAAGACTACTATAATTTAAAAGTAAAATTGGATGTTGTTTTTAATCGCATGTTTACGTGGTTTCAAAATAATCAATTAGTGTTAAATCTGGATAAAACAAAAATTATAAAATTTACCCCAACAGCAGCTATGAGCTACCCTCAATATACATTGTTTTTTAACAAAAAGCTGAAAGAAGTAGAAACGATACAATTTCTTGGTTTGCAACTGGACAATTATCTGACTTGTAAGGGACATATCGATTTTTTGCTTCACAAGTTGAGCACAGTTTGTTTTCTAATGTGAAAATTATTCTATATATTAAATATAAATAGTCTTAAAGCTGTATATTATTCATATTATCATTTATTGGTGAAATATGGAATAAGATATTGGGGAAATACATCAGACAGTCATAAGGTCTTTGTTATACAAAAGAAAATAATAAGAATAATGATGGGACTGGGCCCAACTACTACATTTAGAGATCTATTTAAAAAACTTGACGTATATTTGCTCTCATTGATGGCATTTGTTGTTAATAATCTGGATAAGTTTCAAACCAATAACTCTGTATATGTGAGTGGTACCAGAAGGAATGACCACCTTCATATACCTACAACACATTTATCATCCTATCAGAGAGGAGCGTATTATTCAGGCGTCAAGCTATTTAATATTCTGCCGTCAAATATCACAGTTTTAAAAAATAATAAAAAACAATTTTGTTTGTTTACGAAATTATTTGCAAAGTAACACATTTTACTCTGTTGATGAATTTGTCGAGCTTGTAAGGGGCTCAAAAGTTAAAGAGTCAATAAATGGTCTGTGTGCGTGAATTATATATTGTTGAGACTTGCTGGTTGTAAGTGTAGTAGTATGTATGATGTCTGTTTTTGTTATGAATTTTAATATTTATAATGTAACCGTTTTAATGATACGGCTTGCCAGTGTGTGTGGAATGGCAAGGTGTGAATTTGACTGGTTTTTCCATGACCCGTGTGTGTTGTCCTGATAACTTGAGTTATCTGTGAGAGGCCTGATTATATATTTTATTGGACAAAGGACGAATGATGTGTAGTCATCATGAATTTGTAATCTGTAACATATTTTATATCCAGCCCTACAGGGAGATGATTGGATCCATGAAGTGAAAATAAATGTAAATGTAAACCATGCGCGAAGTACAACAACAGATTAAATAATGTACACAGTCACACAGTATGACTCCTTAGTGTCTTAACATTGCTATAGGTTGAATGGCATTTATTTTTATCATTCCATTGCTATGACATTAAGTATAAGTATTGCTATGAAAAAATAAGTATGCCTTTTATTTTGTCCCCATTACTTTACATATGCAATAAATCATTGAGTTTAGGTATATTTCCTACTTGATTAAAACATTCACAGATAAGTCCTATTTCTAAAAATGGGATCTAAGACAGTTATGACCAATTATAGGCCAATATCCTTGCTGACATCTTTTTTAAAAAAATTTTGAAAAGGTCATTTACAATAGAGTTTAGTATCATATAGATGCTAATAATATTCTTGCTCAAGAACAGTATGGTTTTAGAGCTAAATCATCCAATGATATAGCTACATATAATCTAATAAATATTTTATTGGTACTCAACAGTAAATTATCAATTGGAGGACTATTCTGTGATCTAACCAAGGCATTTGACTCTGTAAATCATGATATATTATTATCCAAACTAGAGTGTTGTGGTATTAATGGCAGTATTGGAAAATTGATTAAATCCTACTTGAGTGACAGATATCAGAGAACATTAATAAATAATTATTTTATGGGTATTTCTGATTGGCAGAAAGTTAAACAAGGTGTGCAACAGTGTTCAATACTTGGCCCCTTGTTCTTTCTTTTATATATTAATGACTTCCCTTACTTAATAAATAAAATATCAAAACCAATTTTGCATGCTGATGATACCAGCATAGTATGTTTCAATTATGATTCTGTGGAACGTATAATGGTATTGAAAATGATACTGGACAAAATAGACACATGGTTTATGAATAATTCGTTATCATTACATTTTAACAAAACTATGTGCATTTTTCATCAAAAGTAAATATTAGATCAAACATAAATGTAAACTATAAGGATGTTCAAATTAAAAATACTTGTAATACAAGATTCCTAGGACTAATCATAGATAATACCTTATCATGGAAAGATCAAATAAATCAGTTGGTAACTAAGCAGAGTGCGGCTAGTTATTCTATTAGAGCCTTAGTGGCAATTATGACTCAGGAGAGTTTAAGGATGATTTATTTTGCATATGTACATTCCATTATGTCGTATGGAGTAATATTTGGGGGCAATTCGAATCATAGTAATTTAATTTTCAAAATCCAAAAATGAATAGTGAGAATTATTATGAAGGCAAGAAATAAGGACTCTTTGTTATCCATTGTTCAGGCAATTAAATATTCTGCTCTAATATTCTCAATATATATTTTCTGTATCAATTTTTGTAGTTAAGAATTTAGATATACAGCGGAACCTCGCATAACGAGCATAATTCGTTCCAGAATCTTACTCTTAATGCGAAACACTCGTTAAGCGAAACAAATTTTCCCATATAAATTAATGTAAAATAGAATAATGCATTTCATGCCAAAAAAAATACTCAAAAAATTTTATCTATAACGTTTATTCAAAGAAAGTTGNAAGCTGTCTAGAGACATTTGTTTTTGCTGACACTTCAAAATTTGGTGAAAATGTGACACAGCATTATCATTAAATAAATTTGTAGCTAGCATAGCCACTGCCTTATTAGGGTGATGCTTCTCAGTGTACGATGCAACGGTTTCCCATGCTTTCAACATTTCTCTTATTGCGCCAGAAGATTGTTGCTTTGCTGTTACCTCCTCCTCCTCCTCCTCCTCCTCCTCCTCTGACAAACTCCTCCAGAACTTCTTGCTGTGAAACACAATGCAACTCCAAATTGTGCAAATCGTTTATGTAGACTGATTGTATGTGTGTGCTAGATCAGCTACACTCACACGTTCTCGCATTTCAGTGATTTTATGTTTCATTTCTACGGTCATTTTTATTCTCTTATGGCTGTCTTTTTGCGGCTTTTTCTTTGGGGACATTTTTGCAGGGGTTATTAAACTTTGCACAAAACAAAATCACAAATAATATGTCTGAACACAAGTTTGGAAAAATGTGTGATCACAAGCGACACTAAGATGCTAGCAGAACGAGTGCTAAACACAGACTGATGTAGCAAGCGCACAATCCGGGACTTCCCCTCTTGTCACTTGTTACGCGAATTGCTCATTATGAGAGGTGCTCATTAAGCAAGGTTCCACTGTATTTAAATTTAATTCTGCTATACACAGCATTAACACCAGACAGGGCTTTGACTTACATTTTTCAATTAATAAATTAGCTAAAGCGCAGAAGGGTGTATATTTATTATTCAGGGATTTGGATATTCAATAATCTGCCACAAGGCATCAGGAATTTATTAAATGATATTACTAAATTCAAACAGGCTCAAAAAGTTTCTTCTTGCTGGTTCATTTTATTCTTTAAGTGAATATTATGAATGGAACACAAGGGATGATCTTGGTTCTTATAAATAGTATCTAAAATTAACCTTAACAAGTCCTATTAACTAAAAATATATAAATAATCATCTATTTTAGATCTGCATACATACCTATTGTATTGTATTGTATCGTATTTTATTTTCATCCCATTTTGCTACATAGTAACAATTGGACAGGACATTCGGCAATACAAGTTAACAAAATAAATCTGCAAAGTTACAAGCATACTACCAACATTTGTTACAGTCATAAGCAATATATAAATACAGCATGTATAAAAATACCCAAACTACTACAGGGTGTATAAAAACTCAATGACAAAACCTCAGGATCGGACCTATCTACTGTAACTTTTATTTATTTTTACATACAATCTTTTGTTGTTTTATGAATTTATTTATTTATTTATGAATGTATTTATTACCTCATTTCCTTGATAGCTTTTTCCACCTCACTTTGTAAAATATATGGTCCTTTCTCGTCTGTATCTACTTCTTCTTCCGGTTCAACTTCTAAGGTTTCTGGCCGATTAGGTCGATCATATAGTTCTGAAATATAATTTTCCCAAATTTTCAGCACTT
>NW_019728499.1:222982-227638 GCF_002891405.2 Cryptotermes secundus | reverse complement strand
AGAAGACGAGGAAGAAGACGTAAGAAGATGCTGGATGACCTTGGGGACAGAAGAGGATACTGTCATTTGAAGGAGAAAGCTCTAGATCGCATTAAGTGGAGGAATTGTTTTGAAAGAGACTGTGGACCTGTCGTCTTGACAGATTACTGATGATGATGTATTTATTACCATAATAGTTATTTAATACACTTCTGAGAGAAGTTATGTATTCCATTTATTGGTGATGCATGTTAGATGTTTCTATAGTTTTTCTTTTGATGTGTGAGTGATGTAACATACATTATTTGATATTATATTGTTATTGATAATATCCATTTATATGCATTGTTTTTATAAACTGGATAAATTTTATATGATAAATGGTTAATATGTTTTCATCTAGTATTTAAGTCTTGTAGTCACATTTTATTATGTTTAGTGACTGTGATGTCTGTGTTTTATATTATGTTATTTTAACTTGTTCCAGTGATCGGTTGGAACATTTGTTTTGATTTTTGACACATTCTATATCCAGTGGTGTCTGAACTTGTTTCTCGCCCTGTAATTGGATTTAGTTGAATATAAGAAGAAATTAAATTAAATTTACGCTTTCAGTATTTCAAGATTAACTTTAATTGGATTGATGAAAATGGTGGATAAATAATTATGGATAAATTTTTTTCAGTACACTCTGAGCTGATTGCATGTAGATGTAATATTAATGTGCAAATTGTGGTTTAACTTTCTTTAAGATAGGTCATAAAGTATAGTAAAAGAGTAAAGGTGTCCCTGTAACAGGCTGTGGAGGCCCACACACACACACACACACACACACACATATATATATATATATATTTTTTTTTTTTCAAAGAGACCACTTCCACATCCTAGGTTTGTTACCTGTATGGATATCTGGAAAATAAAGGAAATGAATGAATGAAAGGGTTGTGAGATGTTGATGGTCCCACATATTCTAGACAGTTGGCTCATAGATGGTGGCAAGGTTGTCAGCCCTACATGCTGGCTGCCCTTTACCCCCGAGTATATTCCTGGTACTCATTTCTGTTAGAGGCTGAGTCAACGCCAGGGCCATAGTGCGGCTGGAAGGATTAGGTCAATTGAAAAAATCCAATGACCTCATTGGGACATGAACCCGCGACCTTCCTGCTTATAGCACAGTGCTTCAAACAACTATGCTACCGCATGCCCCTAAGATAGGTCATTCTGACCTAATATAATCCTAAGCCAGAAGGAGCATTGTGAGACTGTAAACTCTCAGCAATATGTGTCTAAACTTTGCACGTCATATATGAGAAAACTGTCTTGCATAACATACATAAGATGTCTGGCATTACCTTTGCTGTTACTTCTTGGGCTTTGTTATTTCAGTTGCTACTCAATGTGTCTTCTGTCCAATTTGTGCATTCTTAGAACTTTTTCCTGGAAGAAAAATATGATGTATATAAGAGATTTTCCAAAGCTTTGTTCAGAAGAGGTATTCTAACTTTAATTTTGCATCACCTTTTTGCTGCCCCCTAAGGGTGCTTTTTCCCTTTCATCGTAATTAGGTGTTTGTTTCATGCTGTGTAGTAAGAACTTATCTCACATATTTATTTAAAATATGTGAATATGGTGCTGTATTAAAATATTGTGGGTTGTGTTTGAAGAATTATTTAAAATAGAATAATTGTCATTTTTATATAGAGTGTGTTTACCTACATATAATAAATTCTTGTAATTTTCTTAATTTCTAAGATCAAGTGTAGTGTAAGGCTGCGCCATAGCTCAAGCAGTTAGTCGCTGGCTTCCCACAGCGGTGGCCCGGGTTTGATCCCGGGTCTGTCAAGTGGGATTTGTGGTGGACAAAGTGGTGCTGGGGCAGGTTTTCTCCAAGTACTTCGGTTTCCCCTGCCAATCTTCATTCCACCAAATTCTCCATCATAATAATCACCTGGAGCAGGCTACAATAGGCCAAACAGAGGCCGCTGTGCCGAGTGGACCCAGTTTGACTCCACCCCACACTAAGTGAATTAAAAAAATTGTAGTGTAAAGAAAGATGAACCCAAATGTATATGTGCCTGTGTGATTTCTAAGTCTTTAGCATTAACCCAGAAACTTCACAGAGTGTGTAATGGTGTAGCACACTCAGAGTGTTAATTATATATGTATGTATGATAAATATTTTCTTTCTATTAAACCTTCTGGGTTGCTGACACTAATTATCTTGAAAATCACTTGGGAGACTTACAGCTGAACTCATGTTTTGTATCTTGCAGCTATAAAGAAATCTCTTCATATAGATTATGATGCCCTGTGGAAGGAGGCAGAAGAAATACAAACTGCAGAGAAATTGAAACCTGATGATTTGAAAGTGAAGAGCAAAAAGGGAACTAAGGGCTGTAAAGGAAAAAGGAAATGTGAATTGGCTGACCCTGAATTATCAAAAAATTTGACATCAGAAGAAGTACCAGTAATTGTCGAACAACTAAATGAGTATGCATAATGGAAAATATAATTTTTTTACTTACTCTGTTTATAATGACAGACTTACAGTGTAGTGATGCCAGGACATGTGAAGTTTGTGGTAGATGTGTCCTTTCCCCTTGCAATGGAAGCCACCCTACCTTTGCATGGAACATCTCTTTAATATGGAACTTGGATGAAATTGAAACCTGTTTTTATTTAAGATTTTTCAAGTTCTTAGAAAATGGAGAAATATTGCCTTTAGTAAATGGAAACTATTTACAGTGGAAACAGAAGTCGTAAAGAAGGTTTTATCGGAGTAGTCATCTTGAATATTGTTTTTTTTTTTTTGTTCATGCAGTTTTGTTCCATAATTTTTCTGTCATCTGCCTGAAAAAGAAATGCACCTTTCAGAAGGTAGAAAGAATTAAGCCTGGTAGTTCACAGCAGAATTTCCTAAAGTGGACTGAAACCTTTTCTAGGACTGCTGAAAAATATGTCAATAACAAAGATGCTGAGTTAGTTGTAATCTTTAAAACCCTCGTTAGTTTACAAACATACATTGTAATTGAAAAAGTGCTTTCTTTATGAATGTCATTAAAGAACACTGTTTCTTGAAAATCAGATTTTAAGCCTTTTTAGTAGTGATGGTGGTGGTGGGGCCTCAGACATTTTTATTCGCATAAAGGCAGGCTCAAGCTGAAAAAATTAGCGAACAACTGCTATGCAGTAATTGAACATTACCCATTCACAACTGTAAGTATACCTGCATGCTCTTATGCTACAGATCATGGCCATTGAAATTATGTTTTTATACAGAACAGAAAGGATTGCATGAAATGTTTCTGCTACCATCTGTGAGTGATATTGTGTTACTGTTTGGTTTAATTAATTTTAGAAGTATGTGATATCTGAGACCAGTGAAGGTATACTTTCTGGTAATTTATAGACTGGGGATATCTGTAACAATTAACAGTCTCATATTCAAAGCTTGCCTGAAGTGAGGAAGGATGGAGTTGTGTTAATGGACTACTGGAAGCATTTTTAAAAGAAAAGTACTCTTCAGTTAACATTCAGTTATATCACAGTATAATTTTTGCAGTCATTTGTTATGTTACATTTAGCAGTAACATGTCAAGTTCCGTCATTTTCTGATGTACAGCTGAGATGCTACCACCTGTGAGATGAAACTGATATTGAAAATTTTAATTCTGCATCTATATAATTATTACATATGACAACAAACTAAGGAGGAAGGAAATAGGTGGCATTACTTTCTGATAGGCTGAAATATGTTTTAGAAGTAAAATTAATGCATTTTAACGAGACTTAACTTTGTGAGGTAACTGACCGCTTTGTTAAATTTATTTCAGTTTCCAAACTGGGTGTTCAACACGACAAAGGACTAAAGCAACAAAGAGAAGAGTTGCAAGAAACGCATCAGGAGCACTGCCTGAGCAGAAACATGTTATTGGTCCTGTTGTTGTTATTGATTCTCCAGAAAGACCTGCTGTTACAGTATGAAAAATTGTTATTATTATTATTATTATTATTATTATTATTATTATTATTGTCATCATCATCATGGTTTATCATAGTTTATGTTTCTGTTACATTTTGACAGTTGCACGAATTTTTCTCACGTTTCTAAACCCTTGCCACATGGGGCATGATGAGCTAAATTTATAGCTGGGCTGGAGTAATGTGAAAGGTATTGTCACATGTAATTACTAGAGATGGGGGTTCAGATTGGTAATTGGTTTATTGTATCTTCACTAGTTGCAACTACACTTAATTATTGCACTGTTGCAGGTTTACACAGTTTACAATCACTACATGCTAATCTTCTTAGGCTATCTTAAATAGTTTTCACATATTTATAACATGGGAGCCATACAAGTTTCACAGAACTACACACTCCCAATCCCACTGCACACCACAGTATAATACATTTTTGAAAACTTCACAGAAAGTGGCTGTTTGTAAGAAATTTTTTCCATTCACCTCATTAATAGAAATACCAATTTTGCTTTAGATTGCTTTACCCTGGCTATATTTACTGCTAGTAGACTTGCAAGTGGACAACATAAGCACTCCAGAAATCAAACAGAGAGAGAGACAGAAAAGGTCTCCTGTTAAGTGCCATAGTATTTTTATTTTTCATGGCCATAGTTTTCCTACTGATCGTTCTCTATGGACCTGCTTCAGTGTACT
>NW_019728499.1:172470-222652 GCF_002891405.2 Cryptotermes secundus | reverse complement strand
CTAAAAGACTCACAGAACGGCATTTTGTGGAGAAGATTCCAGCCACAGGAAAGAAGGCAAAGCCACAAAGAAGATGTGTCGTGTGCTCAAGACAAGGCAAAAGGAAGGATACTGTTTATTGGTGTAGTGATTGTGAAGCAGCGATGTGTTTTGATGAATGTTTTAAGAAATACCACACACAACTCCACTTCTAATCAACTTGCTTCCATCGTTGAGATAAAGGGCGGCCATATTATCAGGTAAGATTATAACACCATCTTTTAAGATTATTTCAGTGAAAAATTCATAATTATATCTCATATAGTTCAAAAGCTATGATAATTAATATAATTTAGACACAAAATTTAAATGGCCAACTAAAAAGTAATACCGCCGGAGGCACCACGAAAGCGATTTTTAAATCCCCACGCTCAAGGGTTAATGGTTTTCAAACATGGTACCCTATCATGCAAAGTTAAAAGAGTTCCCTCTAGTGTGACTGGTGAAGATTTTTCTTCTTCTAACTTACAGACCTAAATTAATTTCTCTGACTCAGCTGTTATCTGTTTCAAGAGACAACTCTGTCCCTCCCATGTACTAAAATTTGTGTTGGTTTACGGCCCACTGATATGACCATCTTGATGGTGACAGGGCCCGTGGGGGGACAGCTGTCTTAATAAAGGATTGCATCTACTGTACACAGGATAACCTTCACTCCCCATGTCAGGTTATCACTCTCTGTCCTCATTCTGTGTAATGTGTACTTCTCTCTGGCAATACCAATATCTGCAGCTGATAATGACCTCCTGCATTCAATCTTCCTATGAATTTAATGCCATGAATCTTCTTTCAGGTGCAGTCCATGCAGACAGGAGAGGTAGATTTGTATCCAACATACATTCTGTGTTTGACCTCATTCTTGTTTGTTTATACAAATAGGTTTTATTTGTATCTTGTAAAATGTACCTGTATTAATAACAGTTCTTGTGCATTGTCATATATTCATGATAATTTAAATATCTTTCTCTCTGTTTATTTTTGTAAGTTATTATATCCAATAACTTTTCACTTTGCTTTTGTATATCCATGGAAAAAATTGACCACACTTTTTGTTAAAACTTCATAATTTCATGTGGCACTTTTGCCAATAAAGCAGATTTTCCATTTTCTTATCTTTCCTCTTTCAAAACTTTCCTCTAGGTTAGAGTTTTTCAGCCTTCTTCAAGTCACAGCACACTGAACAAGGCATTAAAATTGTCAAGGAACACCATTAGTTTTTAAGGAGAGATTTTATAATTTAAAAATGAGTAATCTGATTGTGTTTCAGATTGTTTTTAAAAAGTCCAGTAGCTACAATTGTAATCATTATGTTATTTTTAAAAATAAAGTTGATCATAGATTTCAACGATTTTTTATTCCCCAATTTTTATTGCTTCTTTTCAACCTCCCGAACTCTTGCAGCACACCTATGGATCCTTCATGTCACACCAATGTGCTGTGGCACAGCAGTTGAAAATCGCTGCTCTAGGCAACATTCTTTGTTAGACTTGCCTTTATTTTTGATGTCATAGTGTATAATGCAGCTTGTAGTATGTCTGTGTTTTTTTTCCTATCATTCTCTTTGTACCACACATCCTATTTTGGTATATCTTGTTGTGTTATAATGGTTATTTTTATCATTTTGTCATACATGTATTATTTCTGTGTACTTTGTTTCATATTTTTGTTTTAATTTTCAGATTTGTATCTTTCTTTTTTTGGATTAAATATGAACAGTGAAATGACTTGATAACTCATTATGCAATATTGTAAGAGTTCCAGTATACTTGAAGAAATATGCAAATCTGTATTTACTGAGATAGAATTGTCTCTTTATTTTAGAGACAGTCTATTATTATGATAATATAGAAGTTCTTGCTGCAGAAGGTCTGTTTTTAGTTGTGGTTTCATTTCTATCTTAGGATGACCATATTTCACTCAGTAGTGATTCAGAAACGGAAGTGAATGTGTCTGCATTTGAAGAAGATGACAACTATGAATTGTCAGTCAAAGTCTGGTGGAAGTTTGAAAGATTTGATAAATTTGTCATCAGAAGGGTAAGGATATTTAATTTACTAGCATATCTGTTTCATGTGTTAAGCTTATCTTGTGTAAAGAATTGTTGAGCATGAATTGCAAATGTAATAACATTTCTGTTTGCAGTTCCAGAAGATAGCATCACTGTTTGACCACTATTCAAAACTGGAGAATGTACCTCATAGTCAGATATTGCTGACTCTCAATGATGCTCAAGTTCATCCAAATGACTCTCCAGATTCATTGAAGCTAACTGTTGCAAGTGTTTTAGGTAAAGACAAATATGACCTATTTATCTGACTGGATGATACCTTTGCACTCAAGACAACACACCATTAAGAAATACATGGTGTGTTCAAAAAGTATCGAGCCTTCTTAAACCAATGAAGCACAGGAGGCTCCCTTCGGTGGAGATGTGGAGGGGACATTCATGCGCAGTCGTGAATTTTTTCCTGCCCGCAGAAAGCATCAGTCACTGGCAGTCGGCCTATGAGTGAGGACGTGTAGTGAGCGCTCGTCGGATTCCAGTAAGGTGTAAAATGATGGAACAACATGAGCAGCGATATTGCATTAAATTTTGCCAAAAGTTTGGCAATACGCAAGTGGAAACCATTCACAAGATTCAGCAGGCTTTCGGGGACGATGCCATGAGCAACTCACAGATAAAGGAGTGGTACAACCGCTTCAAAGATGGCCGCACATCAGTGGACAGCAAACCGCGATCAGGCAGATCCTCAACAAACCGAAATGAGAATGTCATTGAGCAAGTGCGGACTTTGGTCATGAAGGACCATCGTATCACAGTCCGAGAACTTGCAAACGAGATAGGGGTAAGCATTGGATTGGTACATTCAATTTTGACCGAGAATTTGGGCATGAGGAGAGTGTCCGCGAAATTTGTACCAAAACTGTGCATCTGATTCAGACTTTGTCGCCAAACACAATATCCCTGTGGTTCGTCAGGCTCCCTACTCCCCCAACATGGCTCCGTGTGACTTTTGGCTATTTCGGAAGCTGAAAATGCTGCTGAAAGGAACCCGATTTGAGTCAAGAGAAGACATCATGCGGAATGTGACGGCCCGACTGATCACCATTCCAAAAGACGCGTTTCAGAAGCGTTTCCAACAATGGCGGAAGTGCTGGGAGAAGTGTGTGCATTACCAAGGAGACTACTTTGAAGGGGATTAGGGTTTTGTACCTCCAAATCAATAAAAGTATTTCTTCTGACCAAAGGTTCGATACTTTTTGAACACACTACGTATGTCTGGACATAGAATAATTTTCTGTATTAATTGTATACACTTATTACAAGCAAACATGTAAAAGATACTATAGATTTTTGAAAACATGTTATACTGAAAGGTCATGTACTAACACGCAGTGACTTTATGCCCAGCCAAAATCAGGCATGTCTGATCAAACAGATCTGCTTCTGGTCACATTTACTTCAGTAGGGTTAGCTGTGTGGCCAGTCTAACCATGGAAGGAGGAGAAAGTTGTGGAACATAACACTGTCGGAGAGATGTAAATGCATTTTATTTGTGGAAGTAACTTTCACATTACATGAAATTACACCACCTGAATATCTTTGTTCCTGGTTCTGTATGCAATGGGGATGCTATATCTTCCCCACAAGTTTCAAGTCTTTCTCAAGGCTAGGCTTGTATGAAGAGAAAAAAGACCTACCTTATGGGTGTGAACCTTTTACAAGTAACTGCACAAGCACCAGTTAACAAAGCCAGAATTCAAAGCTGCAATTCTGTATAACTGACTATGTCAGGTGAGCCTGTTTCAGAGAGGAAAATTTTGAGAAGAAATAGTTTTATTCAAATAAAATGTTTGAGTTAGAATTTTGCATAATAGACTTAATGTTTTTCTACCTCTATGCAGATGGCTATATTAGGTTGACAGGATTTTCTCTCAGGGAACTACTACCTGATAGAGCTGGGGTGAGCTTCATTTCTATTGTGTCTACGCTATGGGTTGGACATGCAAGGAACTGGTTTGATTCCTGGCAGGGGCATAGGTTCTTCTCTACAGCATATGGACTGGCTCTAGACCCCACCCAGCCTCCTACATAACAAGTACCTATGCTTTTTTTTGTAGGAGTAAAGTAACCAGAGTGTGAAGCTGACTACTGACCTAGTGCCACTCCCTCATATGGCACGTTGCTTAAATAAAACAGGGATAACAGGGATACTATCTGCTGATAATTTTCCGTTGTGTTCCTTCCATTGTCAGACATTGACCTTAGATGTGTTGTATTCCTCAATGCCATGTAGTTGTTAGTCTTTATGTCATACATGATAACCATTAATCTAAACTTTGTATTACAGTTCAAAAGATTCAAGTAAACCTAAATTCACAAGTACCTTTTGCTTCCATGTGATCTTCCATGAACACTTCATGTGATTTATTAAACATTTGCTTAATATGCACAATTACCATACAAATAAAAAAATAGACCTTTTAAAATTAATGATATTAGGTATTAGCACCATGTTGTATGTCACACCTTAATTTGGTTATCAACATTCATTACAAAGTAAATGGAATTTTTGCACATGTGGCTTACCTCATCTGATTACAATGTGTGATTTCCAGAGGGTGGTGTGGTGACATGTGGAGATGTGAAGAATGCCTCAAATCAAGTGAAACCCTCATTGAATGTGGATGAAATGGAACTGAAAGTTCAGCGTAAGGGACACAAGGAACCAATATTAATACAGATCAAAAAGACCCAGAAAATGCGAGTGTTGATGTTGAAATGTGCAGAACGCTTGGATGTACCAGTAGAAAAGTTGAAGTTCTCATTTGATGGAGAGTCCTTAAATCCAAATGAAACCCCAGTGGATCTTGATTTGGAAGGAGGAGAATGCATTGATTTATATATTTCCGAAACCTAATAGGATTTATTGAGGATTCGTCATTTTTTGTTTCATGATACAGAAGTTGTGATTGACAGACACATGTTAAAAGTTTTGTATTGTATTGTTGTCCATATTGCTGAACAATTGAGACTTGATTTTAAATTATATAGCGATGCTTCAGTCAGGCATTACCAGATCTGTGTGTCCCAGACAAATCACTGTGCATACTGACCTGTATCTCATTGCATGACCACATAGTGGTTGCCCCTCTTTTAAATATCTGTAACATCTGGCAAAACCAGTTGCACCAAATCCGCTACAGTTAGACTTGCAGCATAAATTGACATTCCTTGAGTGATGCATTCTTCAGGCACAAAAAAATGTGAGTGTTGCAGGGGGACAGACTGTATGGTGTTCTGATGCCTATCACTGTGCTTTCGGTGTAGTATGGCATGGTTGGTGGTGCTGGCCATTTGGAGGTGTGCATGGGTATTAATCACAGAATAAAGGTGTTCTAGATTTTCAATACATCATGTGGCATTGATTGAAACACCAGTTCTCGGTCCATTATTTTGGGTTCCTGGTGGCCGAATTTTGAGCATCAGCTTGTCAGCTGATGTCTGAGCGATGAATATTTTTTCTCATTGGTTACAGCAGGTTTTTCCATTGCATGCTTTGATTCTTTGATACTGGTTTATGGTGGTGGTGACAGATTTCTTCACATGCTGAATTTGAATGGTTCATTAGTTGCGATTATCAAACCAAAAGTCAGATGTGGATTTCATGCAGTCACCACTTTGTTTTCTTACATTTTACACACCCAAAAAAGGAACTTCACAGAAGTTGAATATTTTAGATCTGTTACCATAATTTTGGGATCATACAGTAAGTGTAACTCACACATAATGAGTTTATGTGTCCATTGTGTAGGTATTGCTGATGCAGGTAATTAAAAATATTTTAGGATAGCCTTCAGTGACTTAATGTCTATATGAGATTTCATAAAAATCTGTTCATGGTTCTTGAGTTGAAACAGGTGCATGGTCAGCCCTGTATGTGTTTATTTCATGCACATCATGCAAAGAATATGTAATAAATAAAAAGCATAGAAATCATTGGCTTGAAATAAACATGCAGTTTTATATGTAATGTCATAAGTATGCACATTATGTTCAGTACAAATGAAATGTTGCTTAGGGCAGGGTCCCTTGATAAATTCTTTTGAACATACTGATTAATCTTTTGGTTTCATAAAAGGCAAGAAATGTCTTCAATATATAAGAAGCTGTTAACTTTTTAAGGACTCCGTGGTGTTAAGTCAGTAAGTGAAATGTAACTCTTCGTAACATTATGTTTATAGTTGAAAATCATTTGGAAAAGAGGAAATTCTTTTATTCACAAGTCGGTGCTTGTTTTCTAAGTTTTCTTATGCTGAGATTTTAAGAGTTTGCTTTGAATTAAGTAAGAGTTTTCAGTTACTGGAGGAATTTGACATATGTGAGCGAGTTTATTTGGAGAGGCAGATGTTTAGCTTCAGTCCTATGGTCCGTGTGTTGGAATGCTAAAATATAAAGTACTTCATGTTATTTATGCAGTTCTTTTGATAAATGATGAAATTGTACCAAAGAGAAGGAGCAGAATTTGTTTCACTGACTGTAATCAAAGATCTTGATAGAATGGCTGTAGTGAAATATAAATATTTTGCACATTGTCCTGATATATCAGTCAGTTCTGGTGAAGTGGAGTAATTTTGAGTCATGACACCTCTCTTACTTCCTGTGGTTTTTAAACTTAGTCCCAGTTATTATTATTATTATTATTATTAGAGGGGTTGGGTTTCCCCATGCATAGCGACTAATAGTCTATTGTACGTCCCCCTTTGATATTCTGCCGGTCGCCATACCCTACTGGTACTGGTGCGTGCTATCAGCCGCATTCAGCCAACGAGGTCGACCGTTGGTACCTGATACTTCCCCCATCTACCAGAGGCATTGGAAACTACTTGGGCAGGAAATTTTTGTCTAATTTTGCTCAGAGATCTAGAGACATGAGGATCTTTTACGTGCCATAAATCTATGACATGGGACCCATGGCTTAAAGTCCCTCCCGGAGGACTTGTTCCCTGAATTTTTCCCCCCTTAAAAATTCCACGACCTCTGCCGGGTTTGAACCCGCGTACCTTGAGTCATGAGGTGGGAACGTTACCCCTAGACTACGGAGGCCGCTTAGTCCCAGTTACAAGTAATTTACGATATTGGGGCGAATAAAAAACATGAGTGTGCTGAACGTAGTTGTTTTAGTAAAGATGAAGCATGAAGAAGGGACAGATAAAGTAATACGACCTTGATGGAGTGGCTTGTAGTTCATTCAAATCTCTGTGTAATGTGATAGATATTCATTCTCTCTTATCATGGCCTGAAAGTTTTGTAAGGTTTGCCAGTGCTGTGAAATGGCTTCAGGACATCTGTTGAGTGTCAAGGAGATAAAGGATGAACTGTGATACTGAACAAGGTATAAGATGACTGTCTACCCAGTGGGTTATTAATAAAGTTAATAAAAATTAATAGAATTGTTGTGTGGACAACCACCATATCACTTACTTCCATAACAAAACAGGATGCAGAAAAGAAAGGTGTGGTGCTGATGTTCACCTGACTATATTGAAAGTGTAACACAATCTGGCATGACACTGCAGACAATGAACCGGATAGAAGAGATAATCAGGCAACAGCCTGGATCGAACTAGAATACCAAATGGGCAAAGCAGTCTCAGTAGTTTCAAAGGAGGCTCTGATGTTTTGAATAGAAATGAGGTTGCTTTTCTTCACATGGATTCAAAGCCGGTAGATATTCCCATGCTTTTAATTGATCATGACTGTTATATAACTTGTGGTAAAGAGACTACCAAGTAAATAAAAGAAAATACAGTAGAACTTGGTTATAACGTCATCAAAGGGACCTAAAAATAGTGTCGTTGTAACCGAAATGGGCACTTCCACAGTAGCCTTATGTTAGTCACGTAAAAATCTACCAAAAACCGAGTTAAAAATGTTGCATTTTTTAGTGAAATACGTAGTTAAGTACAGACTAACGTAACATTAACGTGGAATTGCCCAAATGTGTAATATCAAAGATATATTACAGCGCTTTTCACTGACAATACACACCGCACTAATACTGTATATTAAAGGTAGGCCTACTCACCAAATTACAGTAGATTACATCAATTGTTGTGCCTTACTGTACCTAGATACGAGTACAGTAATCAGTTATCTTCATCTGTTTCCTGTTACTTGCCCAATACACACTTTCTAAATTACGTTCAATGTCCATATCAGAGAAATTCAGGAATGAAAATGACGTTACATACGAGGTTGATGCATTTGTGCATGTCGTACTAAGCAAGGTATAAAAACAGTTGCTTTATGAGGAATTAGTTCGTACCATTGAATATTTGACGCAATAGACAAGGTGTCGCAGAAACCGATGTTGCTATAACCAAGTTTTACTGTATGTGTGAAAGTGAATTGGACTTATCTAGTTCAGGATGAAGTTCAGTAGTTGGCTTTTTATAAACATGGTAACGAATGATTGGGCTCCAGAGAACATAACTTGTGACCAGCTTTATGGGGGTTATAACACAATGTCTTTAGCAACCCATTCAACAGCATATTTCGTGGCAGCTCAGCACTAACAGCCTGATGCACAGATTCTTAACCCTTTTTCTGTAAGGATATTTTTATGACAGTGTGCAATTCACTATCCTGTTATATACTGTAACTTATTGCCTGCACTTATAATTATGAAAGTTTTAATGCTGATAAATGAGAGAGTGTTCTTGATCTTCAGTATCTTTCCCATAGCTTCATGGCCTTGTCCAAATCAGCTGATTGAAATCACATGCCATTTTGAAAAACAAGTGTCAACAGAATATCTTGAAGGGAATTCAGTACACATTAAGCATGTGCAGAAATAACTGTGCATAGTGATATATAGGTAACCGTAAATGTGAAGAAAGCAGTCTTCTGGGACATCCAAGAAGACTGCTTTCTTCATAGTCACTGCTGTGAAACCCTCAAATCTTACACAACTATAAATGTTTACAGGCTTTAATAGTTGAACAATGAAAACTTTATTGAAACATTTTTTCTGTGCATTCATGTCATTCTATGGTGCTGTTGTTTGTATATATACAGAATATCTTCAGATATTGAAAGCAATCATAAAGTAAGTAAAGTAAAGGTATCCCTGTAACAGGCCCTGGAGGCCCGTAGGGTTGTGAGGTGTTGAGGCTCCCACATTTTCTAGACAATTGGCTCACAGATGGTGGTGAGGTTATCAGCCTTACGTGCTGACTGCCCTTTACCCCCCAGGAATATTCCTGATACTCATTTCTGTTGGAGGCTGAGTCAACCCCAGGGCCATAGTGCAGCTGGAAGGATTAGGCAAATTGAAAAAATCCACCTCATCAGGATTCGATATCATGACCTTCCAACTTGTAGCATAGTGCCTCAACCAACTATGCTACTGCGTGGCCCCATTAAAAGCAATCCTACATTTTTAAAAGAATTAGATGTCTGAACAGCAGACTCGATGATTATTAGCTGGTGTAGAGCGTTCTGTAGGAAAGGACTATGGGTGTTTGTTATTGTGATGAATTTTTGTCACGGAGAAACAGAGTAGTTCTGGGTTGCTTTCAGCACTTAGGTCAGGAAGGTAATTGTATTCTGTTGTGTGCTAACAATACTCTGGGTTGCAAAAATAATGGTAGCCATATGAATGTTTACAGGAAAGAAAGAAGCCATCAGTGAAAGTCAAAATGGCTGATCAGTATTTTGTTTCAGGACCTGATTGGTAGGTTCGTGTTGTGTTCCCCTTGACAGTGTTAGCACTCAAACCATCATTTAACTTCTGTTTGTTTTTAGCTTCTGTCAGGTTGTGAGGAAGAACCCATCAACACCAGACCATCCTTAGGTGGAGTTATGTGTGTGAGACGCAAAAGCTCTTGACAAATTAATGTGTTGTCATGTGACTGACAATATATTGGGTTTTGGACTGGTAATTTGATTTATTGAACTCTTACATTTTATATTCTAAAAACTAGAGAAACTGGATTTGTTTCCAGTCTCAGGTGAGTGGTAGATACATAACCTATTGGGCCCTTTAGAAAGAGCTAACCTCAATACAATTGGGGGAGACACCTACATTGTTGGTTTTCTTAGAAATGACTTATCTCATTCAGTGAGGTGTCTCACCAGAGGATGGAAACATGACTTTCTGAAATCTTGTGTTTTCTAGTTTTAGAATTTTGGATGATGGACAAAGTCCAAGAGCCCAGTAATTTGAAGAAAGGATTTCCTCAGACACTTCTTTTTTATTGCTAGTGGGGTGGGACTAAGTCCCTTGTTCTGCGGCCACTTCTGGCCTATGGTACCAGCCCCAGATGATAGGTGAGGGTGATTGTGGAGCATTTGGTGGAATGAAGATTGGCAGGGGAAACTGAAGTACTCTGAGAAAACCTTGCCCCAGCGCCACTTTGTCCACCACAAATCCTACTTGACCAGACTCGGGGTCAAACCCGGGCCGCCATGGTGGGAAGCCAGCGACTAACCGCTTGAGCTAAGTGCGGAACTCCTCAGACACTTCCTTGGTTGTTTGCTTATTATGTTTTCATCCTTAATTCCATAAACCAATGTAGGAATGTGGCAGGTGGTGAAGGAAAGTCCTGAACAGTCGGTCTCAGAAGTTTGAGCAACTGGCTCTCATTTCAGATATCATTTGTGGGAGAATTATCCTTAAAGTGGCTGTTCATTGTCTGAGTAAAAAAAATGTGTGATATCTTAGGATGGTTCTGTTTCTGTCATCAGAAAAAGATACCCACAGTGTGAAAACCATTAGGTAAGCACTGTGCCATGCAGGTGTATGGAGGAATGGAAGTATAGATCCAACCATTAGACAAAGTTTATTACTTTTTGAAATTGATATAACAATATCATTGGCTGATTCGTTGTTCTGCATATCTAGAAGATATCTCATGCCAAGAGAAGAATGTTCCAGTTTTATGCATTATTTGCACAAAATGCATAAAATGAGCATATGTTTCAATGACAAAATTTAGTACTGGTTGAATGGGGTTCATTTTTCAGTAGGGGAAGGAATTTCTCTTGTTACCATTGTGTCTAGAAGAATTCAGGGCCCACCAAGCCTCATATTTAATTGGTATGCCAGGATAGTGCCATGGAATATGTCAACGCAGTGCAGCGCAGCGCACAGTGGTTGTGATGGATGGGACGCAGTGATTAGTGTGACCATCTCATTATCCATGAGCTGCAGATTCTATGTTAATTCCCTCAAGTTGATTAATTGGTCGCACATTAATTATTTTATATGTTAGTTCAATCTGTCATTGGCTAGAAGTTTCTTTTTGTATGTGTTGTACAATTTTCTTTGACTCATTACCATCAATAATATTAGAAGCAGATAACGCAGTTATTAGCCAGATACATCTCTTTTCTTGCGACCTTAAATCAGCCTCGTATCATGTACGGGTGACATTTCGTCTCGTGACGCTAGGAAATTATGACATGCATTGTACCTTATTTTAGTAACACATTGCGTGTAACACGCACACCCTGTAAAATTAAAGGTAAATAACATAAATAACAATTTTATGTACATAATTTGTATAATTTCAAAGCGTAATCTTCATCGTGGTTTTGTTTTGTGGGTTAACCAGTCGTTTTTGATTCTCTGAATATAGGCCGATCTCGTTTGTATTGATTTCAAAAGAAAAATTTAACACGAGTTTGTAAGATCGCTGAAAAACTGAAATTGAATGAGATCATGATGTTCAATGCGAGGGATGCGAAAGAAAGAATATTTAGAAATGGACCTAACGATTTCTGCTTATAAATATAAATATTCTATTTTTCACATACTTCGTGAGATTTGAGGTTCTGACGGCGGTGGTTATGAAGATTATTGTTTTCTGGAGTCTCAATATACACTTCATCACGTTTGTTGAATAATATTTACACTATAACACTTTTATTATACCGCCGTCACACAAACATTTTATTCCATTCTACGCACAATAATTATCCATTCTGGATTTTCAGTAGCAAGGACATGTATACTTGTACAATTGATATGTAAGTCCTGAAGCTCGGGTTATTTAATAAGAGGTCTCTTAGTGAATGAAGAATATTTGGTTCAATATAGATGTACACAATTACATTATACTGTACGAATACGTACGAGTACGTATACGCCCAGTACTGAATAATTCATAATTCTACTGGAAAGATTCATCAGTTTCGTTTTAGATCATCAGTTACCATCCATTTAAACAACGTTTTAAACTATACTGTTCGCACAAGAAATAGCCACAAATATGCCAAAAAAAAAGTTAATTAGCTGTAATGGATATTTTAAAACAATATCACATTTAAAAGTGCCAACTACTTCCCTGATATTCCGTTAGTGGCGTAACATTAGGAACAATTGTACCAGGGAAAATGATCCAAAGCAGACTTTGGAACCGAAAAAGTAAGTTTCTCATATGTTTGCGTTATTTTGGCCATATTGCGCTATGTCGATCAGAAATCGTGAATATTACAAAATTTCGCAAAGTAGGATTTGGGGTCTGCCAATTGGGTCTAAGTTTATTATTTGTGTTCATGTCCCGTTGGCAGAATTCAAGACAAAATGATAATACCTTGATAGGTAATTCGAAAATGTACCGAAGTTCGTGTATTTGGGCGTGACAGTAACAAACCAAAATTCCGTTCACGATGCAGTTGAGAGAAAATTAAATTAAATTAAAGTAATAATTTCTACCCTTTAGTTCAGAGCCCGTAACTCCTCTGGCTTCTATCTCAAACTCATAATTTCGCTTGTTTCATATGGGAGTAAAATTTGGTTTCTCGCCATAAGGGAAGAACATCGTTTCAGCAGGTTTTCAGAATAAAGAACTGAAGAGAATATCTGGAGAAAAGATGCAACAGATGAATGTAGGAAATTACATAACGAGGATCTTCATATTTTATACTCTTCTCGAAATATTATTAGGATGATCAAATAAAAGAGGAGGAGATGGGAGAAACTTGTAGCAAATAGGTGAGGTTGCGTAATTCGTGAAAAATTGATGTCAGTAAATCTTAAAGGACGATGCAACTTGGCAGACCTATGAGTGATATGAGGATAATATTAAAATGGATTTTAAGATGTAGTTTTAAGGATGTGGACTTTGTTCAGCTCTCTCAGGGTAGGATTAATATCGGGCTGTTGTGCATGTGGTAGTGCATTTTCACATTCCTTAAAAATTGGTAAAATATTAACTAGTTACGATTTAGGCATATTTACAAATCTTGGGTGACCAGTCAAGTCGATTCTGAGCAGAAGTCAAATATTTTTATGACTTCTATCTCCATTGAAAAGGGGACGTTAAATATGCTTCGAACTGACATGGCTGGTGGTTCAGGAAGATTTTGCCATTTTTAGTCATAGTTAAACTTCAGATCTTAAAATACATTGCAGATAATTACGTCAAAATTGGAAAGTAGGCCCACTTTATTTCCGAAATTTTCATTGACAATATTAGGCATTGTGCGAAAGTGTTCTGTTCCTTTCATGTGTTCTTAATAATATGAACCGAAGCAGCACAGTCAGAAAGTGACTGGCGAGGTGCTGGAGATGGGTGTTCGATTCGCCCTCAGGAGTAGGGATTTCGTTTTGATCAGTTTGGACCGGTTTGGAATTCACCCACCCTCTTGCCCATTTGACTCCAAACCTTCTGTTCCGGGCAGTAAAGTGATCAGAATTGGAAGCTAACTGTCCGCATCATAGTGCATGGAGATTCAGTCACGTGACAGTGTCATCTTGCTCATTACCAGTTACATAAATGTAGTATCAGTTTCTTTAACAATAATCGCTATTCAAGGAAAAAAAGGTAAAGCTATCCCTGCACCAGGCCGTGAAGGCCCATAGGGTTTGAGACGTCGAGGCTGCCACCTTTTCTAGAAAATCGGCTCAAAGATGGCGATAAGGTTGTCAGCCTTACGCGCTGGCCGCTTTTACCCCCCAAAATAATTCCTGGTACTCATTTCTGCTATAGTCTGAGTCGACCCCAGGGCCATAGTGCGGCTAAAATGATTAATAAATTGAAAAGCTCCACCTCGTCGAGACTCGAACCCGCGACCTTCCGGCTTGTAACATGGTGCCTCAACCAACTGCGCTACCGCGTGCCGCTGTTCAAGAAATTGTTACAAATACAAGCGACACAGTAGTCGCATAGTGGTCATATGACTGGAAACAATACTTTCGAGTAATTACATTCAAATTTCATTTCGCCAATTTTCCTCAGACCCGTTTCACAGTTTGCAAAGCAGCTGCTATGAGGGTTTTAATCGGCTTCCTTGACCTGTCTGCCATGATGCTATAAAACTAACATCTGTGGCACGCACATCCTGTTAGCGTGTTATTACAGCAGGAGCTAAGTAAGTGCTGTCAATAATTAACACTTCACAACAGACTAGAAATGTTATCTGAAAGAATTTCTTATTGTACGTATTACCAGTGACCATTAGTATGTTTCTTTAGCGAGACATAATCATTCGATCTTGTCAGAAAGGCTGTAGTAATAATAAGAGCAATATATTGCTCACTGTGGAAGCCAACATTCCAATTATGTTCATGCTACAGGGGAACGGACGTTGAATGGTTTATCTGAGATGAAAAGCACAAGGAAAATAATTACATAATTTTATTACACATTTTGCCAAAATAATATGGAAAGTCGTTATTTAATGGTTTTTTGGTTGCAGTAAACTTTTGAACTGACTTCTGATAAAAGAAAGTAGGAAAATATTTACAAATGAGGGAACGATCTTTTCATCCAAGTCGACAGACTACACTAGATTTTAGGTCTTTTGTGACGTCGCAGTTAAAGTTACGATGTGATATTTCACCTTCTCATTGTAGTGATTATGTCACGATATACCCCAGAAAAAATTCACTTTGAATTATAAATATTTTCAATTAGCTGTTTCGTTTGTTATGAAACGTTTTTACCTGTAATATATATGTAAGGATGTTATGTGATAAGGACAAGGGTATTAAGAAATATGTACTGATCATATAATATATTAGTAATTCTTTATTCAATTGTATGGACACATATGTAAGTGTACATGAGAACTGTGCGGAGTAACCGGACCACAGGCAATAGGATGTGGCCAGAGGGAAAACACAGAAGGAGTAAAGCCGAAGTCAGACCACATTCACTTCCGCACAATTAAGCAAGCGACTCTTGTTAAGATGCCGAATAGAAATTACAAAAAATGGAATTTGGAATTAATGTCTCAAATTGATGAGTCGTTCTTTTATGACGCATAATTGGAATGAAGCAATTGCCTGTTAGTTTAGAAAATAGGGAAATTGATAAGAAAGGGAATCAGCCAATTGTAAGCTTTGTTACAATGTGTCTGAGGAAAACCCAGAGTATATAAGGGTTGCACAAAGGAAGTGAGGACCACTTCATAATAGTTAGTTCAAGCGCTCTGAAATAGGAAGACGGTCCATCCTCTAGGGGGAGCCGCTGCACCTAGAGCACCTAGAGGGTTCTGCGAAAGACAGGCTGACCACAGGTCTCCACATTTCCAGGCATCATGTACACCGCCGCAGTTACCATACTCTGTAAGTAGAGATCTGTCTGTCATAGCCTGGCCACTTAACCTCGAACAGAGAAGAGGTGATTGCTAGTAGGTTATAAGTGTTCGGACCAGTTGTTTTGTTGTTGATTTCACATGTGTTTGTATTAAATTAATAAATGTTACTTTCTCTTGGGTTAGACAAAAAAAGGTATTTAGTATGACGCGGGAAGGGGTACCATCCTAGGGACCCATCCTCGAACAGGAACCCTAGACCATCCCCATCCTTGGCCTCATAACACGTTCTTTTTTTTTGTGAACCTAAGGTCTGTCTACATTAATATTATACTCCCTCGGCTGGATACAAAGTCTACTACTGTGGTCCTACCCACTCGTTAAGCTGTAGATTATTATGTTCATTTTCTCTGTCCTCCTGGTAGTCATTGTTTCTTAGGTTCAAATATTTGCGCAGGACTAGAGCTATGTACTCAAACAACCTCAATTAATTTATTCACTTAGAGTGACCGAATAAGTTCCACAGCTCATCAAAACATCAAGTATTTTTAGACAGAGTATGGGAAGACAAAAGAATTTGTACTGAGTGCTACAAATACTACCCAAATCAAATCTGGTCTTAATTTCGTCTTGATTGAAGTTTTGATTTGTTATTGTCGCTCCTAAATATATAAAATATGTCAGATTTTCAAATAACTTATTCGTTATGATTTTGTCCTGGTGACGAGACACGATCAAGGCCAATGATTTGTAGAAAACAGCAATAAATACATTTGGACTCCTGTTTTGGTTACAACCCTCCTACTATTTATAGTTTCACTACATACGCTATCTCACTTGTAATTCGCGACTATTCTTCAGTCTTATATTACGATGCTCTCAATGTCTGGACTACACAGATTAACTTTTTATTTTGACTATGAACAACAAAATTCAACTTTGTATTCAAACGGGTCTGCTGGATCTGGTTTCACCTGTTCTGCTGTATTGGTACCCACGAATTCAAAGCAGACGACAGAATGCCCTGGAAGCATATTAGATACTAAAAGGTATTGGCCCCTTCTGCACAATATAAAAGTCTTCCTGGTTTTTATTTAAAAATTTATACCTTTCCTTCTTTATGGAATTCTCGACCCCATTAATGAGACACAAACAAACAAAGAATAAATTACTCGTATAAGCTCCCTTTCCATTCTGGATAATAGGCAAATCAAATTTGGCAACTGACAATTAAACATGCGAGCCAGTAGTAAAAATTTTGGCAGCACACATTCAGATATAATAGGTGCATAGTGAGACCTGTCCGAAAGGGGGTCTGAATTAGACAAAATAAAACTTGTCGGAAAAATTTGTGGTCCTGAGAACTTTAGTCAAGTTTGAT
Organism: Cryptotermes secundus; assembly: GCF_002891405.2. NCBI lineage: Eukaryota > Metazoa > Arthropoda > Insecta > Blattodea > Kalotermitidae > Cryptotermes > Cryptotermes secundus. The sequence goes on along the minus strand of NW_019728499.1, from coordinate 205,682 downwards.
GTAAGTAGGCCTTCACCTGTGTACTTGTAATAAGCCGAAACGATGTAAAACAGAAACTAAAAATCAAAACAATTTAATGGAAAATTATTTATTTTCTGGAAATATAAGAAAGAAGGAAAGAAAATAATACATTAATGCAGAATGAATGACAGAAAGAGAAAGAAAGCCACAATTGGGAGAATCGAGTCCACATAGCAGAGAGTCGGACAAATTAAATACAGCATCCTGTGATATCTGAGGCTCTTAGCATGGTGACTGTGATGTAACACCGTGTAGTCCGGTAGGAGTCCACTGATGTTTCGGAGGAATGTACTGCCTTCATCTTCGGGATCAAAATGTTGCTGTCTGGTTACTTCGACACTGAAAATGGAGGGAGTACGTTCCTCTGAAACGTCGGTGAACTTGACCAATCTATACGGCGTTATATCTCAGAAGATAATAACTCTCATTAAGATACGAACCCATGTACTTTGGCAGAAAGTTACTATATTTTCCGAAGAACCTGCGGCCTTCAATGTGGAGAAATAGAGCTTAGGAATTCTGCACGTTTAATTTCCATCGACTCGTGAATTGGCTGTATGATCCCATTTTGTTTGTTCATGCATATATATGAAATATGCTACCAGTTTCTATCATGATATGTAAGTTTAGGAGCGATGTTTCATGTGCATGCGTGTTTGTTTTTACCGATCATAATTCCAGGTGGAAGTTGAAGGATGCAATTAGTGTGTACAAGGTGCGCACCATTCGTTACACGTCACTAGGAATGCAAGGAAAACATTTAGCAAATCGGTTCTATGTCGATATGTATGTCAAGTAGTCAGTTTCACGTCGCGGATCTGAACCTGTGTACTGAAATGAAGACATATGCACTCATTATGCTAATATGGTCATTGTTAATATTACTGCAAGTGGGTGTATTGAATGGATTTACTGTTGTTGATTATGCAGGAGTTATTGCTCTGGTATTTAAATATTATCACTCAAAATGCATAATTATTTTGCATTTACCTACAAATTTATATGCAGGTATACAAATATCAATATTTTAAATAATTTCATGAAAAAGAATACGTTTTATACCAATTAGATACCAATATACAGATCAAAGAATTCAATTAAACATAATAAATAACATTTAATACATTCGGCGAGACTATAGAACTTTGTGGGAAATCTAATTTTGAGAGGAAACTTTATATAAATTAAGATTTACACGAATTATCTAAATAGATTTATACGTACAGTAATTAATAACATTAAATTTAGCATAATACATATAAGCGAGTGTATTGTGATTGTACGTTCTGTATGACGTATTCGTATTATGGAAGAAATCGCACTGCAGCCCTTAGAGAACTTGGAAACTGTAAGATCAGCAAGAGAGAATTTGTTTTTTTAAAACAAAATTCAACTGAATCTGGATCCAAGGAAATGTTTCGTTAGCTCTCGGAAATAAACACAGTTTCCCACAGAAAGCAATTTTGACAAGATGTCTCTTGTGGCTCTATCGCACTTCCGAAACTCCGAACTGAATGCCGAACTGGGCTGTGAGACGAGCGTTGGAAACAGAAGAAATGAGCCCTACACAATTTCCACGAAGTCCGTTTCGAGAAGAAATCTATCAGAACTGTTACACTGTAAACATGTACAATTAAAAGAAAGTGTTCTGCAACTACAGCACCAGTCTGCTTTTACCGGTTCTCACGGTCTCTTCGCTTGCAGATTTCTTATATTTTTCCTCTACCCTGAAGATGGAGGCGATACGTTCCTCCGAAACGTCGGTTAACACCACATATACACGGTGCCAAATCCCAGAAGACTGCTTTCTTCAACATATATTTCCATTAATAATATTCCACAGTGAGTGATGCGATATCACTAGAAAGGGTTGAAGAACCATGAATATACCATTGAACTTCATAGACAATAAATTGAAAGAAAGAACATTGATTCAGACACAACTTCTCTGAATATCTTTCGATACTTCGCGTACGAGTATTAAGTAAATTTAGTAGTCGATACAGTCAATGTAGGTGCTGCCGGCCAATGTCGGTTCACCTTAGGTTACGTACGTAAGTCTTCGGGCCACTGTCTTTTGAGCCTTCTTGCAAAGGTTGGTTCACTGGTGAGAGTAGCAATCAGTTCATTTGTATGATTCATATTCCTGTTTCTGTACATGTTGGCCTGGGAATTTATTACATCCCTGATAAATGGTATTTTTAAGTCGTCATGTAAGGTTTGGTTAGAAACATACCAGGGAGCATTTGTTATCATTCTTAAAGTTTTTGATTGGTATGTCTGTAGTATTTTAGTGTTAGATGGTTTAGCACATCCCCACAATTCGATCCCGTACGTCCATATGGGTTTTAGTATGACTTTATAGATTAGTAGTTTGTTTTCAAGAGACAATTGAGATTTTCTGCCAATAAGCCACTTCATTAGCTTAGTTTTATCTTTGCCTCAATATGATCTTTCCAAGTTAGCCTCCGATCAAGGTGAAGACCCAAGCACCTGACTTCATTCTTCATTGGAATGGATTCATTATTTAGTATGACTGGTGGACATTCAGTGTATCTAGTTGTGAACGTGATCTGAGCAGATTTATTGTTATTCACTTTGATTTTCCGCTTGCAAAGTCATTGTTGAAGGATGTTGAGATGTTTTTGGAGTTTTTCAGAGGTTACAGTGGGATTTAGGTCCATTACTAGAATCGCAGTGTCATCGGCAAATGTGGCTATGTTGGTCTCGTTTGTTGTTTGAATATCGGCAGTGTAGGTAATATACAAAAACGGGCCCAAGACGCTACCTTGGGGTACTCCTGCTTGTATGGGATGGTAGTTGGTTTCGTCTTTGTCTATCTTAATATCGAAGTATCTGTTCGATAGGTAGGACTTTAGTATGAGGTACAGTTGACTAGGCATGACCTTTTCAGTTTGTATAGGAGTCCTTGATGCCACACTTTGTCAAATGCCTGCTATGTCTAAGAATACCGCGGCATATGTTTTCTTGTTTTCTAATCCGTCTCTGATTGTGTTGACTATTCTATGGCATTGTTGTATGGTTGAATGGCCCTCTCTGAATCCGAATTGATGCATTGGCATCAGGGTATCAGGACTGATTATTTATTTTATTCTGTTTCGTAACAATCGTTCAGATATCTTGGATAGTATTGGTAGCAGGCTTATGGGTCTGTAGGAGGCAGCTTCAGTAGGGGTTTACCAGGTTTGGCGATCATAATAATTTGAGTAAATTTCCACTGTGTTGGGAAATAAGAGAGATGAAGCATTATGATGTAAAGGGTAGTTAGAAGAACTATTGCTTTCCTGGGTAGGTGCTCAAGGCTTTCCCCTACAATTAGATCATATCCAGGGGCCTTGGGTGGGTTCGTCAGTTTTATCTGCTCAGTGACTTCAGCTGGTGTGATAGATCGGACTGGAGGTGACAGTTGACAAGGAGCGTCCAGATAGCTACTTATTTCTTCAGCCTTCCGGTTATTTAGTGGATCGAAAGTTGTACCAAGATGTTCAGCGAAGACTTGTGCTTTTTCCGAGTTGGATCTAGCCCAGTTGCCATCTTCTTGCCTGAGTGGAGATATTGTGGGCGTTGGTCTTTTGAATTTCTTGGTAGTTCTCCATAGTGAATGGTCATTGGGTTCCAGATTTTTGATGTAATAATCAAAGGTCGCATTTTTGAAGTCTTGGATGAGAGCGTGGAGTCTATGAGCGAGTCTGTTGAGATGTCTTTTGTCGTAAGGATCTCTTGTGCGTTGCCAGACTCTACGTACTCTCCTTTATTCCTGGATTAATTCTTTGATAAGAAGAGGCCAGTTATTATCTGTTGCTTTGTGGTAATATGGGGGTGTTGCTTCCCATGCCGCTTTTTGCAATAGTGCTGTGAAGTCACGGACAGCAGCTTCGATTGTGTCTTGTTCCTTTAGTCTTATGTTGAGCTTTATATTTTGGTTTATAATTTCTTGGTATTTTCTCCAATTTGTTTGTTTGGTATATAATCGAGGTGCAGGTTCTTTAAGTAGAATTTCAGTGCTTACAGTTATGATAATAAGGCTATGGTCAGAGCTAAGATCAAAGTTCGATTTTATGTCACAGTGGATAGTTGGTATCCGTTTGGTAATCGCAAAATCAAGGAGGTCTGGGATTTTATTCCTATCAGCGGGCCAATAGGTTGGTTCTCCAGTAGATAGGTGGCATAGGTCTTCTTGTTGAATTGCACCTAGTAGATTTTTGCCTTTCGGTGTAATGTCTTGAGCCCCAGTTAGCGTGCTTGGCACTCCAGTCGCCGGCGGCTATGAAGTGGGAGCCTAGCGTATTGAAGTAGTGTGGATACTCTTTGAGTTGAGACCATATGTCTAGGAGGGCTGTATATCACGGCAATAGTAATTGGCCATATGGAAGTTTGTATTTTGACCTTTGCACTCTGAATTTTATCTGTTATATACGGATCGAGTTCATGGCGTCTAAGAGAACTTCTAATTATTATGGCCGATCCACCATGTGCTCCACCATCAGGATGATTTGCATAGTATACCGTATAATTGGGTATTTTGATTAGCGTTCTATTAGTAGCATGACTTTCAGATATTAAGAGAATATCAACTTATATTACCCGGCGTTTCCAGTGTGTATTCTTAGGAAAATTGTAATTTCCAGAATATGGTTCGAGAGTCCATTGAAGTTCCAAGCTACTATGATTATGCCATGGCCATTAGTGGACTATTTTGCTGATGACTGTGGTGAGCATGTTCAGAATCATGCTATTCTGGTTCAGTAGCTGATTAAACATTTCCTTGAATTGACTGAGAAAACTAGTCAGTGTAGTTGTTAAGGTTTGGGTTTCATGATTTGCTGTAGGTGTATTTATTTCATTTCGCGCACTTTCTGCCTATGTAAGCCTCTGTTAGGTTGATGTTTCTGTAGTATAGTACTTGTAGTTCTGCGGCCAGGTTGTTGTTGATCTAGCTGTTGCTGGTTCTGTTGTTGAAGGGCAGCAGAGTTCCTATTCTTATTGGTTTTAGGTTTATTAGAACTTTATAGACAGAGAAGCCTTTAAAATTCGCGGGATGGTCACCATTACACAGGGCACAAGTAGCCGGGGTGTTTCTTGGCTTTTTGCAAGTCCTTGAGTCGTGTGCTCCTCCACATCTAACACAGTTATATGGCTTGGTTCAGTATGCTTTTGAATGACCATATCAATGACATCTCATGCATTGAACTATTTAATTTCTTTTTCTAGGCGATTCTACTGTTATTCTTGTGTGGCATAGAAATTCTATGCCGTATATGTCTTTGTTATTGTTTTGCGGCTCTAAGTCTACGTAGAATAAAGGCAACGGATTTTTGGTTAGCCTGTGTTCGACATTGATTAGATTTCTAACCTTATGGCCGTTAGAGCTAAGTTCTTCTTTCATTTCTTCTGTTGGTGTAGAGGGGTGAAGTCCTCTAATTACTATTCGGTAGGCTCGGTCTCCTTGCAGCTGGTATATATGGTAGACAATGCCTTCTTCCTTTAGGTGGTGGACTAATTTTCTGTAGAATTCGACTGTTTTTACGGTGACTTTGACAGTGTTTTCGGTTGTTCTGGTATGATACTTTTCATCAGCTATGATTTGTGAGAGAATTTCAATCATGGCTTTGAAGCTCGGAACTCCAGGTATGTATATTGGAGGGGGGTTAGGTTCTTTTATTTGTTGTTTACTTCCTGCAGTTATTTATTTTTTCTTCGTTTTTATCGTTAAGTTTCTCAAGCAGTTGGTATCCATTGGATGTACTAGGTTCTTCAATATTAACGTAAGTTGGATTGTATCCCTTGCGTCTTTTTATTTTCGACTTTTTGCCAGGGATGTTTACCTGTTGTCTCGTCATTATCCAACATCTCTTCTTCCCACTGGTCATTGAATAACTGAATAAGTCGTGGTTATTTTTAACTGCTTGTATCGGAGCCTGCGCTGGTGGGGCTATCTGATAAGGTGGTATATGTGACAGTTGCTGATCCTGAATGTTGATGCTTGGGTACATATTAGCATAGCTCGGTATAGGGTTATTCATGGTCATGTTTGGTTGGCCCAGTATAATTGAAAGGAGATTGGCTGTTTGGTAAATATTGCGTGTTTATGGGTGTATTTGTTTGTCCTTGTACATTGGCGTGTTGGTAATATATACTGTTGATCGAGTTAGCTCCGCTTTGAAGCATTTAATCGGTCATTTCCAATAAGTATTTTCGCGATAGTTTTTATCACTGGCTGCTTATATAGTATAGACGTTCCCAACACTTATTTACTGCTCTAAAGTCAGTTGAACACCGTCTGTTGCGTCAGCACTTCACTTCCGCACTGTTCAGTATCCAACGAGAGACTCGTAAAGAATATTAAAAACAAGAAATTTTATGCTCATAAGATTTTAGGCATGCATGAATTTCCAGTGAATCTGAAGCAGAAACACATCTAAATAAACGCTGAAATACGTACCATAACATCCCACAATTTTACTGCTGAGGTAGTGAGGATAAAAAGCTTGCGTTATTAGTCTACAGTAAATTAATGCACCTTGGCTATCTATCCGCCGTAAGAATAACGTCACAGCATCCCTCTCTGAAGTTGACCCGAAAGACATACGTTGCGATAATATGAAGGGAAACGGTAAATGAGAGGGCTCCAGCAAATATCTAGAAAAGATTCATAGGCCTACAGTGAAAGTGAGACTGAGGGTGTTTGAGAACAGGGTGTTGAGGAGAATATTTGGACCGAAGAGAGATGAAGTGACAGGAGGTTGGAGAAAACTGCATAATGAGGAGCTTCATAATATGTACTCTTCTCCAAGTATAATTAGAATGATTAAGTCAAGGAGAATGAGGTGGGCAGGGCATGTAACACGAATGGGAGAGACGAGGAATGCGTATAGGATATTGGTGGGAAAGCCAGAAGGAAAGAGACCACTGGGAAGACCAATGTGTAGGTGGGTGGACAATATTAAAATGGATCTTAGAGAGATATGATGGGATGGTATGGATTGCATTGATCTGGCTCAGGATAGGAACCAGTGGAGGGCTCTTGTGAACACGGTAATGAGCCCTCGGGTTCCGTAATATGCTGGGAAATTCTTGAGTAGCTGCAGCTTTGGCGGCTCCTCCAGAAGGGCTCAGCTCCATGAGTAAGTAAGTAAGTAAGTAAGGCCTACAGTGACTTTAGGATTATTGTAGTTATCATAAAGACCTAATGGTGTCGAACATGTTTCACGTGCGGGAATTTATGGTAGCCTCGTATCATTCTGTTGCAGATCCAGAACTCCAGGACAGTCGGATGCTACTGCATCTTCAGAAGTTTCTATCTGGGCTCCAGGTGATGTCAGTTCATATACAGGCTTACAGTCAAGAAGAAAAGGAATTCCGGTGTCACAATGGGACCCCGCCACTCTGTGTACTGCTCGCGTCGAACCCTACAACCAAGCATGAACTCACGGTATATAGGTTGCAAAAATAGTTTCCACAGAAAGCCACCCATGGTCGATCATTCACCTCTGAATAATTCACACCAAATCATCAGAATGTTGAAACACGCATCCAGTTTAGTAGTCTCCTAGTAACACAATCACATCAAGCTTGCAGTCATTCTGACTTTCCTTCGAAAGAGCCTACTTTCGTCATGTGTCCTCAGAAATTAAAATAGAGAAACCAGCACTGTTTAACGTTTGTAGTACTGGTCTACGCAAAACTTACGTCCGCTGAGCCACAGGAGATTTCCTCTTTTCTCTCTCTGGCAATTGCCATTTGACCGGTTTCTATTGTACCTCCTTTTAATATGGGATGGATGTGTCCTAATTCCTCGCGTTGTTTCTTCTTTAACAAAACCAAAAGTCCCTACCCCAGACAACTTATTTCAGACATAATAGTACAACCATGTAACATAATTAATTGTTCCATTCATTTGCGTAATTTAACTTCAATAATGATTTCAGGAACAGGAACTTGGTCTCTCAGCCAAAAAGGGGGGGAGAACATATTGAGAATATGTGTGAATAGGGGGCTGAGAAGAATATTTTGATCCAAGAAAGCGAGACCTGCAGGAGGCTGGAGGAAAGTACTTAGATAAGAGATTCATACTTTGTACTCTTCGTCACATATTATTAGGATGATAAGTTCAAGGAAGATGTGATGAATGTGGAATTTAGCACTCATGTGACAGATAAGATGCACAGAGAACTTCACTCGGAAATCCTGAAAGGAGGAGGCCATATTTGAGATATAGACGTAGGTATTAGGATAATATTAAAGTAGATATTACGGAAATATAGTATTAGGCTGTGGAGTGAATTCATAAGATTCATGCTGTGATTCAGTGGTTGACTCTTATGAACACGATAATGAACATCGGAGTTGTATAACAAACAAAACAAACTCCGTGGCCTATAGTCCACAAGCGAACTATACCGACCGAGCGACCGCCGCTTGTCGGCGAAGTTAGTGTTAAATTTTGCGGATAGAGGGTGTCGCGTGGTCAGCGCAACGGATCCCCATGGCCGTTAATTTCGGTTTTCTAGACCGGACGAAGTTGTATAAAAGACGGGTAATTTATTGACTGGCAGAGAGTCTAGCTTCTAAAGAAGGCCTGCTCCACGGAACTATTCAGCACTTCATAGCACGCAGTTAGTGAAATCACAAATTTTAGAGTGCAGGCTTTTCCTTTTATGTGCATAACAGTGAGGTCAGTAATGCTATATTTGACTCCGTATCTAATGGAGATGAATGTTATCAGCCGCCGTCCTTAGTTGTAACTTGTGAAATGTTCTGTCGGAATATTAACAAGAAGAACCTAAATCAAGGAAATGCATTAACAGTTCTTATTCTCCGAAAAGTGAGAAATGGATTTGACAGTTCCATCACATACTCCGGCGTTAGGGATCTGGGTAAGGAGTCAATGAAATTATGTTAATCCTTCCTTCAAATATGTCTTCCAAGTATCTCCTTTTAAGAGTTTTCCGCATCAGTATGATAAGAGTCTTCTGTACTTGCAGGTAAACTCTTTGGACCAAAGGGAGCTGAAATGAAATGAAGGGAATAATAAAATGAAAATTTATTGATTTTTGCTCTTCACACATTATTGATAGGGTGAATAATCGATTGATCTTAATGACTGGCCATTGGTAAACAAGGAGTATTTACGGAATGCTGACATGTAAAAGTGCTCATGCGTTCAGGATTCAGGTGACAGAACAACACTGAAACTGATATCATGACACTAAGCGGTTATGTAGACTCCTCTGTATAAAATATTTCGAGGAATATTTCCGTATGTGACAACAATAGTATGTTTCATATTTCCAGAGACTCTCCCAGAGCCGCAATATGTCTCGTCTTAGCTGGCTCTTATTCCTCGACGATACGACCTCCCTAGAACATTTCTTCTATGGCATCAACATACCATTTGATTGTAATTTTCTCGTGGCGCAGCCTCGAGAGAACAGAATTCATTTGACGGAGGTTTATAGGGTTGCAGAGGGAATGTCCTTATTAAAGTACTCGTATGCAGTATGGAATCCTGACCGTGGTGCTAGACGGACCACAACTAAGCTGTATGAACGAAGAAATAATCTTCATGGTGTCCACATGAAAGGAGCCGCGATAGAAGTAAGTAAATAAACAGTAAAACAATAAATTATGACGGACGAACGAAACTTGCTCAATTCTGGATTCTACTTCCAATTAGTTCACTACAAAGGTCGGTTTAATATCACAAGCATAATTTCCATTCTTCCGGTCATTGCAGCCGAGCGGTCTAAGGCATGTACTGTCTTCGCTCGCTCGGAAGCCGGGATCGTGCTTTCGAATCCCACATATCTCACATGTTTGGTATGTGTATGTGCTTATTCTGTGTTTGTGTTGTCCTGTGTTTAGATAGAGGCCTTGCGATGAGCTGATCACTCGTCCGAGGAGTCCTACCGTCTGTAGAATCATCATCAAATTGAAAAAATTGAAGGCCAGTGTCAAGAGGGCTGTAGAACCAATAAAAAAATTAATTCTAAGGCAAGGTAGCCTTAAGGTGTCATATCGTCCTTGTGTTCGCCCTGTCGTATATGCGTGTTTGTCCTCCACTAACAGCAGTTTAATTAAATCTGGCATGGACTTATTTCACTGGACGTTATCCACCTCTGTATGCTTTAATTCTTTATCACCTGCAAAGTTCTGTGGGTTCTGTTAGTATCTAGAATATATAGCGTCGAATGATGAATTGGAAAGGATTTGGAAGTAAATCTTACGTTGCCTAATCGCTGTAATGTCATGGAATTTGCCTGGAGGATCTTAGGAGAATCACGAAAGACCTCAGTTCGGATATTTGATGGGCCAGCCGAGTTTCGAAATGAGCACCTCTCGAAGACATAGAAGGCTAGACCGTTACCGCAAAACCAAGTTACCCGGTACCGCTACGTACCTTTTCTAACATCGATATATCTGTGAGTGAGGTCGGAGCGTCAATAAATCTATCGTTTATGGTTTTGAATATTTCTTGGGTAGAAATTGCCAAAAAAAGAAAAATTACATATATGCAACATTCTTCTCAAAGTCCTTATTTTACAAAATCTAAACCATTAATATGACGATCGTGCGAAAATTAGCTGTATTTATATTTTAATTTTAGCAATAACTAATGAGCCATTGCAGATGAGAATGTTAAATTTAGAAATCTGATAAATTTTCATCGTCATTTTCCTGATCTTGTAAAATGTTAATGTACAAATGTAGCTCTATAATTTCAGACATCATTACACAGAAACGAGAAAAACCACTCTGAATTCAAATGCTGACTCCAAGCAACTAAGGAATAGGCTGTAAACATGTATGGACATACAATTATTTGCTATTCTATCTGCATATATTCATCGCAGACGAATCTGTCCACAATGAGTTTGATTTGTTTCATTCTGGTCCATCACACTAACAATTACAATTATAAATCACTCCGTCCAATGTGACCTGTAAGTTTTTTACTACATGAAAACTTAACACCCTTACATGTTTCGGTCTCTGTGGACCATCTTCAGAGGGCAAACATCACTACAAATAGGAAACCACCATCACATAAGTTATTTAGACGTGAAGTACGTACACTTATATGCTACAATACATAGTACACAAAATAGAACATTTCACAAACACAGCAGTTTCCTGGGAATGTAAAGTTTTTTTATAAAATTGTATAAAATTTATTGATGCTAATTAAAATTTTTTTGGATTGTCAATAATTAAAATTCGTAAACCATGCAGGCTCGTGTTCGTCCTCCCATCGTCCCTCTTATATGGGGCAGATATTGTGCCACCTGGCTATCTTGATGTGGAGGTTCTTTATATCGTCCAGGGTTTGCTCGTGGCTGCTGTGCTGTTTTCACTGTTCTCCACAATGCATTTTAAAAATAATTTTATCGGACCTTGTACGTCATCTTAAATTGCGACATTAACATATACATTTATTACTGCCTGTCTAGTAGATCATTGTTACGGGCAGCCTACAGTAGGTCATATACATGAGCACAGACCTTCTAAAATGTCATTATGAATTTATTTTTTAAGACATGTACGTGTGGAATACAGTGAACTTAAGGCACAAAACATTTAAAAATTATTACAAGGGTTTGCATGCTTACTTGTATTTCAGTGGGTTCATATTAAATCATACATAATGCTTAACCACTTGATTTGTTTCCCTTGCAGGACCCTCCAATTACGATATTAAAGGAAACAGACGAAATAGTAACAGTTGACGGATTCTTTGGTCAAGTGTGGGCCTTGTTAGAGAGAAGGCTGAATTTCACGTGAGTAATAAGTTTGTTTCCTTCCTCTGTATGGACAGGGTTTAACAGCAACCAATCGTCGAGAAAATTCAAGACAAAAGGCAGTCTCCTGAAGCACAAGAGTGAGCCCCACTGCTAGAAGTGCAGATTTTTCTAAATGGCTTTGTAGGCGTGTTCGCGACTTTGCGGAGCGCACGTTGAATTCTTTCTCCATATAAGATAATCTGTCCTCTTCTGTCTACGCATGATAGTACAACTTCAGAACCACTGAACGCTTTTTCATGAAATTTGATAATTGGGCTAATGGATCTGATCTTGATATTTGGGAGTTTTACTAAAGTTGTCGGCAATTTCAATGTTTGTGACAACCGAGAGAAAATAACGGACTCTGTGTGTATATCTATATGAGTTTCTCTGCTTATCTGGAGCATAACTCGTTAAAATATTTGTCGAGGCAAAAGACTGAATAAACGACCATTACGTTTTGAAAAATACCATACTTCCGTAAATGTCAATACTATTTCGTCACCTGAGAGGCACGAAATTAGTCAGCGATAATTCCTCATTCCTTTCTAAGAAAATCTTTGAAAACGTTAACCTTTGTTCAGTGGATACTTTCCCGTATAATGCCTTTAACATGGACGCTGATTTTCTTTAAAATTTTCCAATGTAAAGGGTTAATCCGTGTCAGAAGCATAAGGTAATATTAATGGATTGATTATATATTATACAGAATATTTTAAATTTTCTGATTAATTTTAATGGTCTTAATTTCAGAGTTACACATTGGATGTTGATGCATTATATTAATCATGACGCATAAAACAAATACGTAAACCCTCATACGTTTTCCCTCATGCTCCGTGGCTTTTAGTCCGGAAACAAAGTATACCGACCGAGCGCCCGCCTCTTGTCGGCGAAGGTTTTCCTCATACACAACTTCGAAATTAGGTTTTAAAGAGAATGATTGGCAAATAATACATTATTAGTTAGAAAGAACATGGAAAGAAGAGATGGCCTAATTTAAGGTACTATCCCAGAATTTTCCTGGGTGAATAGAGGAAAACCACAAGGACCTTCATTCAGGAGTATTACTGCTTGAGCAAACTTCAATGTTGAGACTTAGTTGAAGATAGAATAAATAATTCAGTTTCAGTGTTACACCAAATTTCAGAACATCCTTCAAGAGGGCTGCTGCTTATGGTAAACTCGTCAACGGCTCATGGAATGGTTTGGTCAAAATGCTGAGAACCCACGAGGTGGACGTTGGGCTTAGTGAGTTTACCATGACTCAGGAACGTTTGGGAGCTGTAGACTTCACATTTCCCCTCATCATCACAAGGTAGGCCCCATGAGAAAATGTCACAACTACCAAACACATCCTACGTCATGGGAAATAATCAATCCAGCAGGACCTCTTCACGTTTATAAACGGAGTTGTTGCAATTTTACTTTATCAGTTTTATTAAACGTTCTAATTGTAAAATAACCCCTAACAAGTGGTCCAAGTCACGAAGTCATCCGAAAGAGATAACGTCCAGAAAATGAATTTAGGCAAAGATCTTTAACAGCAAAGGGAAGAAAATGTAAAAGAATGTTCAGATTCCAAAGGTAATTGTTAATGAAGATGTATAGACATTTTGTTTATTCCTTAATTTATAAACACATTTTGATATCTTCATGATAACGATTTTGAGAATCTGGTGAGTTTTCCATTTTATACTTTTAAAAGATGAAAACAATCATTAGTGTCCTACTAAGACCACAATTACATTTTAAGCCTTGGCGTTCACAACCCTGCAGAGTACCTGTTAAATTTGCTCAGTCTGTCCATCAGTGTCCATGGAATAGCTCAAGGACTCTTGGACGGATTTTCATTAAAATTTATATTACACAGTTTCATCAACAACTGCAGAGTCATTTCAGCATTTATATAGATCAGGCATATTTAATGACGATTTTACAAGAAAGGCTACATACATTTCTGCGTGTATCTCATTGCAAATATATTTGGCATAAAATGTTTTATAAAATCATTTCTGAGAAAGGTGAAATATACTACATATTTTACGAGTATATCAAATCTTCGTAAGTCTGGTAGTTTTATAGATAATTAAATAAATTATGTTACAAGAACATTATCAGAATTTTATATTAAACAGCAACAATGGCTTCAAGAACACAATCACAATTAAGAAAAAGAAAATCTTTAAGGAAGCTGGGCTGCATTAAAATTTATTTCGTGCTTTTGATATAATTCTTTATTACAATATGAATTTGTATATAGTAAACAATTTATATGTAATTTAGTTTTCTGTTTTCGCATGTAATAATAGTAAACTTTGAAATCTTAATGCCAAGTATCGTATAGTCTTGATTTCTTCCCAACTTCAATATCATCACCTAACAGTGAACAAGTGCAGATGAACTTAATATATGTTTGTTATAAGGGAAAATTTCAGTGTAGGGTTCGATCCCGGGTCTGGTCAAGTGGGATTTGCGGTGGACAAAGTGGCGCTGGGGCGGGTTTTCTCCGAGTTCTTCGGTTTCTCCTGCCAATCTTCATTCCACCAATTGCTCCACAATCCCTCACCTATCATCTGGGGCTGGTACAATAGGCCAGAAGTGGCTGCAGTACAAGGAACTTAGTCCCATCCCACTAGCAATAAAAAAATTAAAGGGTGTTGGTCAAAATGTTACTGATAAGCATTTGGTTTCTTCCACTTTTCATGAGTGTTCTTTGTAATAACTGTGTAAAATTAGTTATTGTCCAATGTTCTTTCCTGCTCAGATTTTGTACAATTCTTGCAATTTTGTACTACACACAAAGAATGAGTTTGGAAGCAATGTGACATATTGCGCACAGATCTGTATGAGTGTACTGTATATTTGAAATACAAGAATGATAACTGACAAGATGCAGTATACCATTACAAGAAACCAGCTCCTCCCAACTCATGGTATAGATTGCTGCTTCTGTTTTGCATTTGGTATATTCCAAAATAACCCAATATATATGAGTTACAATATAAATTAGCCCCATGCATTCAACACTAATTATCTGTAGTATATTCCACTTGGTAGACAGATATATGGGTATAATTTAGACTCGATTTTGTATCTATATTTTAAAACTAGCATTACTGCAGTTTAATAAATTGGTATTTTGATGTAATAATAAATTAACTGTCATTTAATTCTAGTTGACTGAGTCTGAATGCAGTTTAAATGTCCTATGACATTCAAACACATATAATGATAATGATGTAACAGACAGGTCAGAATAATATTAGAATAATTTGAGTCAACTAGAAAATAGGTGTAACAGGTATAATATTTCAGTACCCTTTGATAAAAGAATTTAAATAACTATCACTTCCAGGTACAATGTTCTCATACAGCAATTGTTACATGAAGTCCTCTCCTGGGATGATTTTCTGAAGCCATTTTCTACAGGCTTATGGCTCATGGTTGGCATCTCAGTGCTTGTTTTGTCCTTCATGTTGTCAGCATTCCATAACTTAGGTCGTCACTATGGTAATGCTGAAGCTGATGACCCCTCACGATATGGCTTGTATGATTCGTTGTGCTGTGTCTTCAGTATATTTTGCCAACAAGGTAAGAGAATGGTGCCACAAATGTTACATTCTCCTTATAAGCTCTGATTGTTGATAAAATGAACTAGGTCAGCATGTATCTCATAAAGAGAGTTCTGATTCAAATCCTGAGACTGTTCTTTATATTTGAAGTTTTTCTTGTTTTTACTTACTTTTAGTCTTCATGAGTTGTTCCAAATATGTATAGCCAAATATATTCTAATCTTTGTTTTGTGCTCTAGATTCATCTTACTGTGCCATATGTGGCAAATTTCTTTCTGATAGTCCCTATTAAAAATCTAGAGTGGAGAAGTGTACTTAAATTTGTTTATTTACTTTCCAGATGGATGATTTGCTAATTTGCATAACTAGCTGGTCTTTATATTAATTTATTGCCAAATGAAATATTGTAGTGGAACAGTTGATATTAATATATTTCACACTTTTATTTGAATCTTGGCTAGGATTTCTATGTTAAATATGCTAAAACCCCTTATTTCAACAATTTTTTATATCATTCTTTATCACCATTCACATTATGTAATATTTTAATGGTGAATGAATGTTATATATATATGCATTGTATCACATTAACTTTTATTATATTTTTATTAAAATTTGTTAAAAGTGTCACAATCAGTAAGCACTTAATACATTACAATTTATATTCTTTAACAATGGGACGAAAGCCAAATGAATGAAAATAGTTATTATAATAAATAACAAATAGTTTAAGTTCTATATGGTGAGTCTTGGATTCACCATTACCAGACCAAGACAAAGTGTGCATCAATGCAGTGGAAACATCCTGCATCGCCTGCCAAAAAGAAAGTTTAAGGTGACACCATCCTCCAGGGAAGTGATGCTCACAGTCTTATGGGATCACAAAGGCATACTGCTCACCACATTCCAGCCTCAAGGACAAACCGTAAATGCCGACTCCTACTGTAACATCCTCAGGAAACTTTGTAAGGCATTTCAATGGAAGCATGCAACCTGTCATGCATTATGAGGTAGGCCATGCCATGTGAACATGCCTGGTTCTAACAGCAGCCCAAAGAATTTCATTCTGCTGGTTTTCAGAGGCTTGTGAAACGATGGGACAAGTGCCTCAATGAACAGGGAGATTATGTTGAGAAATAAAAGCATTTTTCAGATCAGTACACTTATTTAAGTTCTATATCCATTTGTAACTTACTTATTGACTTACTATGTACATAAAAATAATGTATACCTACACCAGCTTATCAATTTTATGGATAGAAACAAGCAATACATGAAATTGTGTTCTGCCTCACAGGACAAGATTTCACACCAAAGTCAATTTCATGCCGGCTTGTGTTCCTGACAGCATACCTGACAGCTGTGATTTTATTGTCTGCATACTCTGCAGCTTTAATCTCATTCCTCACCAAACAAAGTGTAGTCATGCCCTTCAGGGATCTCCAGGGACTACTCAAGGATGGCACCTACAGGCTGGGCATCATGCCAGATTCAGCTGAATATGAAATGTTTGAAGTAAGAACTTAACCTTGTAATGTTGTTGGCTCTGGGTCATACGTTCAGATTAATTCAAAACTACTGTTGAGCTGCTTGCAATCCTTTGTAACACTGGTAGAACATAATGAAGTACAACTGATGTGAGTGACAGGACACAGGAAGTGAGCTTACCAAATTACTTGCTAAATGTGGATCAGGAACTCCATTCATAGGACCAGAACCTGACTGTGGCATCTCTGATGGAGTTGTCAGTTGGGCTTTAAGGGATAGTAGTGGTAGAAAATATGTAGAACACTGGAAGTGCATAAATTTACAAAGGCATGTGAAGCTCCTTATTCCTGAACTTTCCGACTCACTCAATGGAGCAGAGTAGTCATTGAGAAGCCAATAGATAATCAGCCACTCAAGACATTCCCAGAATTATATATAACCTCAACGTTCATTACTATGTTCCTCAGAGCCCACCACCGATCCCTCTCCTGTGCCAGAGCCCTGTCTGTACCCTCCCATCCTATTTCTTTAAGATATATTTTAATATTATACTCCCATCTTTGCCTACATTCTCGTTGTTTCAGGTTTTCCTGTCAAAACTTCAGATGAATTTCTCTTCTCTCCTGTTCTGGCTACATGCTCTGCCTATCTAATATTTTTTGATTTGATAATTAAAATAATAACTGGCAAGGACTACAATTTATGAAACTCCTCATTATGCAGTTTTTTCCACCCTCCTATTACTTCATCCATCTTAAGTCAAAATATTCTCCTCAGCACCCTGTTCTCAAACACCCTCAGTCCATGTTCTTCCTGTAATGTGAGAGACCAAGTTTCACACCCATACAAAAATTCAGATTTATAGTTTTGTNGTCCATGTTCTTCCTGTAATGTGAGAGACCAAGTTTCACACCCATAAAAAATACAGATTTATAGTTTTGTATACGAATATTTCAATTTTCACATTTCTAGATAGCAGACAAAATGGCAAAAGATTGGAACTAAATGGCAGCATGCATTCCAGAGTCTAATTTGCTTTCAAAGACTCTACTAGCTGTCTTTATATTATGACTTTATCCTGCTAAATACTCGTACTAGTAACTATAATAAACTCCAAAACAGTATTTAATTTTCAGGGCTGCTGATGGGATAGTTGTTGGGGATGCACAATAGATCATGAATGGTTACAGTGCTAGGATGGTTTAACATCATCCCCCTTCTATTATGTTCTATTATACCTGGATCCTGATTTATGTCCTGTATAGAATTCAGCCAGTGGTTACATGCACGAGCTGTTCACGAAGCTGATCCAGCATGAGTCAAGCTTGCTAAACACTGCTGAGGAAGGAATAAAGCAGGTCTGCTTGGACAAGTATGCTTTCGTGACTACACTCCATCTTATCACATGGCATCCTGTTCCATGCGATGTCATGGCACTGCCTGATGAATCATTTCCAGTCAGCATGGCAATTGCACTTTCCAAGAATAATCCCTACAAGAGAATCATAGACTACAAGTGAGTAATCCTCTGGCATGTGAAAGAGAATATTTTATGAATCTGAACTGTGATCTTCTGAGTTATGTCACATCACAATCCTGTAATCAGTTACCAACATGTCAGAGGAATACGCTCTCTCCATTTTCAGAGTAAAGGCGAATTAAGCTTGGATGTGGATAGGGTAATATCCAAGCTGAGAAGGGATCAAAGTGTGGAGAACCAGAGGGTTGGCTAATCTGAGAAAGGGAAAAGAGAGCTTCCTTTTGTTGAGGCACATATTATGCTCCTTCATCTTCCTCATCCCTAGCACTGAGTGGCCAATCCTCTAGCGACACACTGCCCAATCCCTCACCAACTTCCACTCTAAAGATGGAGGCAGCCCTCCCTCTGAAATTCTTGTTACCAACCACTCACAAGAGTATATGGAGTCTTAACCCAAAAGCCCACAATCCAAATTTTCATAATGATGAAAATCTCACATCTCATGTATTATGTATACCAAAACTGCATGATACAATATATCTCTTTCCCTCTCTCACATGCACATGCACATACACATACACACACAGATATATATGAACATAAATACTTATGTGTGGGTCATTTCAGAAATACTGCTCACACATGAACAGTAGAGTATATTCATAATGCATACAGGACATAGAATGTTTTATTGAGTGGTGCTGTATTAGCTGTGTGATACAGTATATGGTAATGTTACTTTCTAGAAGGGAACACAGGTTCTGCTTCTACATGTTTTCCATGTGATGTCACATACAGTCAGCAGTGTTAGTGCTTACAAAGAGTTATAATGCATGCAGTATTTTAATTAGTACTATGTTTATAGGCAATGTATTATATAATACATATTTTTTTTTTTCTTTGGCACTACAGCCCCAGTGGGCCTAGGCCTACCTCCCTGAACTTCCGTTCACTTTGGTTTTTCTAGATCTTACACAGACAGTAGAACTTCTTGGGTGAGTGATCAGCTTGTCACAAGGGCTCTATCTGTAGACAAACACAGAAAAACGCACACAAACATCCATGCCCCGAGTGGGATTCGAACCCACGATCCCGGCTTCCGAACGAGCAAAGACAGTGCATGCCTTAGACTGCTCGGCTACCGTGACCGGCATATAATACATATACTTGTATGCTAAGGTTTTTTAAAGATAACATGACTTTCCTTGTACTCCTGTGGCATACTTTCCATCATTTTATATCATAATGTAAGAACTGAAAGTCTAAATGACCACATAGTTATAAATGTAAACAAGGCATGCAAAAGTGAATGTTTTCAGTCAGTGCAGTACAAGAGGAATCCATCATATGCAAGAGACGTTAAACATTTATGTGATATGATGCAATGAAACTGCACGATTAACAAGGACACGTAAAACATTGTTGTAAAGCCAAATATTTGTAGTATAACACGTGTCAAGTTGGCAACACTAAAGATTATTTGTATATATATCTATACATAAGCACATTTGCCATATCTAGTGTTCTTAGAGCTTATGAACCTCAAGGAAAAAGAAAAAATGGAACTGTTAAAAGGCAATGCTAGCCTGTATATTTCATATGCATATTACTTCATAGAAAATGGATAAAACTGGACAAAAATTCTGTCATAAAAACCCCTTCCTAATAACTTTGGAACTATGCTGCTTAATGTCAGATAAAAGAAGCTAAAATGGAAGCTAAATATCTCTGCCATAATACAAGAAATTCAGGGAAGATATGACATGGACAGCATTGAAAACAATTTATCCAACAATTCTATTTTTGTGTGTGTATTCATTGTCACAGTAACATTTTTACCAAGCTGTTGCCTAGCAACAATAGGGCGATGCACATACAGATACATAGACTGATGGGAGGGATTTTTGTAGCACACTGTTGAGATGGGCTCAGATGCCATGATACATGTACCAAGTTTCACAAAGACCGGTTCTGGCATTCAAAAGTTAGTAAGGGGATATACAGACACACTGACAGCATGATGATCTCATAAGCCTACTTTAATTTTTTAAAAATAGGAAAGTAGACTAAAAATAAGTTTTAGTGATGCAGTACATTCTAGCTTAAAAAATGTTACTGTTTTAATTAAATGTAACATTTTAAGATTTGTAATTGTCTTTTAAGCATTTATTTTTACACTGTGCTCATTATCAAATTTAAATGTTTGAATTTTAACATGTAAGAATTCATACCATGAATGTTACTGTTATTTTTTTGCTCCTTGTTAAAATGTCATGCAATTCCTGTATTGAGACATGAGTATAACTGAAAGAAATATCAAGAAAATATATGAATTATGATGAATTGTTCATTGGTGTTTCCATCTCCCTTCTAATCATTCTCTATATTTTATTTGTTGTAGCTTGCATAATCTGCGGGATAATGGGATACTGAAACGTCTACGTCTTCAGTGGTGGAAACCACAGCTTCCTCAACTGAAAAGTCCCTGGTTCACAGTAGACTTCTACAGTGTAACACCCATTTTGGTTCTCATGGCAGCAGGTGTCATAATAGCAGGTATTTTTTTGGTACTAGAGAGAAAATGGCATCAGTGTCAACATAAAGAGCCCTGTGAAATTCTCCATTGTAATGCTTCTAGCAAAATTAATTTCTCTGAATAATTTGAACTTAAGTAAAAGATACAGTTAGATCAGATTTACTATTTGTTTCTTACAGTGACCACTTGCACTATCCCGTGGTTTTAACGAACCCAACTTCAGTTGGGTTTGTTAAAACAAAAATACAGATTTATGAAGTTAGTGCAAAAGTTTCTTTCATGACACTCCAGTGATGTGCACAGGCCAGACTAAGTCATTGGTGGAACAAGATATATTCTGCATTGCTTTATGGAACCTGGTAATTAAAAAGAATCACTTGATTAAATGAAGTATTGTCTTTGGTTTCTGAACACCATCCCATTGGGAAGGGAACAAGATATTGAGTATAATACTTAAACCAAAGGGAGAGGAAGTAATATGAGGATGGAGAAAATTACATGATGAGTAGCTTCATAATGTGCACTTTCTTTTTTATTGCTAATGGGGCGGGACTAAGTCCCTTGTACTGCGGCCACTTCTCTATTGTACCAGCCCCAGATGATAGGTGAGGGTGATTGTGGAGCAATTGGTGGAATGAAGATTGGCAGGGGAAACCGAAGTACTCAGAGTAAACCTGCCCCAGCGCCACTTCGTCCACCACAAATCCTACTTGACCAGACCCGGGATCGAACCCGGGTTGCTGCAGTGGGAAGCCAGCAACTAACCACTTGAGCTATGGCACGGCCTAATGTGCACTTTAATCAATATTAGAGTCTTCAAATCATAGAGGATGATGTGGTCAGGATGGGAGAAATGAAAAATATGAAGAGTTTTGTCAGGAAACATGAATTTAAGAGATTGCTTGGAAAATTAAACATAAATGGGAAGATAAATAAATAGATTTTAAAGAAGTACGGTATACTGGATTTACCTGGCTCAGGACAGGTTTACAGGCAGACTATTCTGAACACAGTAATGAATCTTCAAGTTCCACACAATGGAATTGTTGAGTAGTCAAGAATGTATTTGCTTCTCAAAAAGGACTCAGCTCCGTGTTGTTAGTTTTGATGTCACACTGGAATCATGGATTTTTTCTGTGGTTTATTTTATAACACTGTCAGCAGTTGGACTATATATAGCATCAAATGATAGGATGGGAAATGAATTGGAAAGGTGCTGGAAGGAAGTGGTTGTGGCCTGACTAAAATACTGTCCCAGCATTTGCTTGGAGGGACTGCAGAAAACCTTAGTCAGGATATAATTATTGTTCCTGGACACTATCCATTGTCCTGTTATAATTGTATTAATATACAACTGTCACAAACTTCTAGATCTCAGTCAGGATTGCTGGCCAAGGTCTGAACCAAGTACC
The DNA here is from genome assembly GCF_002891405.2 of Cryptotermes secundus. Taxonomy (NCBI): domain Eukaryota; kingdom Metazoa; phylum Arthropoda; class Insecta; order Blattodea; family Kalotermitidae; genus Cryptotermes; species Cryptotermes secundus. The sequence goes on along the minus strand of NW_019728499.1, from coordinate 183,369 downwards.
TCCTGAATATAATAAATCACTGTTATAGGAATCCATTTGGTGGAATAGCAGCTAGAGCTCGTTTTATGCTGTATAATTTTAATAGATATTGCTAGCTTCTTTATACAGATGAAGGCATAATAGATATAAAAATAAGAAATGTTTGCAAATTATTTTATTAATCTTAAGGAAACAGTAGGCATTGCACATGATGTTGGCTGCACAGTAGCCATGCATTAAGGTTGAACACAATCATTTGTGAGTGCATTTAATAATAAATGAGTGCTATGTAGGTCCAAAATTAGTATAGCATTTTCTTGGATAACTTATCTCATTTCTTTAGCCTACTTTCCTGGAATCATTTCATTTTAAACTATTTAAGACATTTATCTCACCTTCATTTCTTCAATTTCACAAAGCCACAACTGATTCTGTGCTTCTCTGAGGTCACTCACCTGCTTCATTTGCATGGCCATACAAGGGTTGGAACTTTAATAGTAACAACACTGCTGTAGAGACGCCATGCAACGGAACTGAACCGTGCAACGGTTCTTCTTGTGAAGTTCCTTGGAGTCCCCCCCCCCAAACGCCAGGATGCGAGCCGTTCCCCTTTCTTTCCACGCAAGGTCTTAGCTGACATCAGGTCAGCTGACCTTGTCCTCCCCTCTCCTGGAGGCATGCGAGGCTTCTTGCGTACGCAGAATGTATGCTTTGCTCTCTCTGCCCGATACCTTCAGACAGGTAACACCGCCGGTTCTAAATTTGCTGTTTAGGTTGGTTTGAGTTGTGAAATTCTGTTTCGGCCCCGGCGCATTCTGAAGGGGGAAGAGTGCCCTCGCGACCTGATGAAGGTTGTATCAAGTCGCGAGGTTAAGCTTTGTTCATAATTTTGGAAACGCCAGTAAGTGACTTACTGTGGTGCTTGGTTTCCTTGTTTTATCACGACGCCGTGTGGCGTAAGTAAATGCTTTGTTTGTTGGCTTGAATAGCCGGTCGCCCTTCAGGCGTGAGTATGAATATATAGTTCTGTTCCCAGTAAAGTCAAGGGTTGCCATGAGGCGTGCTTATATTTGTGTCTGTGCGTTTAGCACAGAGTAATTCTGTATTAAATGTGAACGTGTTTTGACCAGCCACTGCCCATCAGGCAGAGTCACCTGTAAAGTCAAATGGATGCCATGAGGCGTGCTTATATTGTGTCTGTGCGCTTAGCCACAGAGTAATTCTGTATTAACTGTGATTATGCTTTTGACCAGCCACTGCCCATCAGGCAGGGTCACCTGTATGCCTTGTTATCAATATACACATTTATTTATATGTTAGAAACGCCTGTAGTATTTGTGTATACTTGGGTTGTGTGTGTTCCCTACTAGTTCAGACTAGCAGATCCGTCCAGCTTGGCCCATAGTGCCGACAGTGGTTTTCCTCTCCCGAGATCCCCTACTCGACCTTGGGGAGGCATAGTGCACCACGTACAAGCAAGTCGTCTTATGAGCCTGTCCCTTGCCCGCTTTGAACAGGAGTCCATGGGTTTAAGTGGGTAGGAGAACGGGGTTCCCGACCCACGGGGTCAAGGGACACGGCTCAGAACCTAATAATGTCACTTATACCACATGTTAATTACATACCTACCTTACCTCAGAGCAAATGGACTCTCCCTTCCCACATCATGCATATGTGCAGTGACGAGAACAGAGCCTTGTGTTAGCTGGTGGTCTAATGTAGAGTTGTCATGATGTTTTAGAAACAGGAACAACACAGTTGAATGTGTCAGAGGCCATACAGCATGACAGTGTCATCAAGGTCTTCAAGAGGCTTGCGGGGAATCTGCATTGCCTTACAGAACAGTGGCAAGGTGGAACCACCATGAAAATCAAAAGTCTGTCAGAACCCCAACAATGTCAAAATTGTTATTGTGATTCTCGTATACGACTGTGATGGTGTTATCCTAATACATGCCGTTCCCTGACAGCAGACCGTCAATGCACAGTATTACTGTTCATTTTTGGAACACAACCTGCAACCAGCTTTGAGAAAGAAGCGGCAACACTTTCTGCAGAACCCACCCATCATTTTGCAGGACAATGCTTGGCCACAGAAGCGCAAGCTGTGGCTGATTTGTTCGATTGATGGGACTGGGAAGTGCTGTACCATCCACCATATTCCCCAGACTTAAGCCCTTGTGACTTTGACCTGATTCCTAAGATGAAGGAACCAGTTCATGGCATTCGCTTTGGAACTGTTCCAGAGATTCTTCAGGCAGTAGACTGCTCCATTCGAACTATCAACTCAACAGGCACTGCAAAAGGTATCCTACAGCTTCCACATCACTGGCAACGTGTTGTACACAATGCTGGTGACTACATTGAAGGAGAGTAAAACTTCGATACATGCATCTATTTTGTATCAGTTGTAAATAAATAGTTGCCACTATTAAAGTTCCAACCCTCATACATACTTTATTGCTCACAGAGCATTAAGATTATCTGTTCCAACCATGTTTTCTACAGCTTTTTGTATGTACCAAACAATGTAAAACTAAATTCTGTCCAGACCTGCAGCCACCCATTTTTTGCACTGGCCCCTTCAATTATGATTACTTTTGTTTCATTTATATAGACCTAATGATACCTGAACTTTCTGACAAATTATTTCATATGCCTTGTTTATGAATATACTAACTACAATAACACATCGTCTTATCAGTAACAGTCTTATGTCAGCGAGTGCAAGCCGAGAAATCACTCTATTTTGGGTTATCACAGCAATGAGCTGTCAAGTGTTAACACATTGAAATAATTTCTTCGCTAGTATGTTTGATATCCTTACTTCCTGAGCATAAAATTATTTTAATAAAGCAATGTGTAGAATCAATTACAGATGTTCTCTTTCCTTACATTTCAATAAGCAACGATGCAATAACCATAAATTGTTTTTGAATAGTGACTATGTTAGTTTAAACATGGATGAATCACATCACCTTTATTTAAACATATCTGCAAATTTTATTATTTCTTGAAGAGTTCTATCTTCCAGAATATAACACTGAGTAGTCTTGTGAAAGTCAAGCAAACACTGCATTACATCCCAAGATAGAATGTTTCATAGCTATGACTGTGCAAATCTCAAATCTAACATATTTACTCTTACTAATAAACAGTCTGTTCTAATCAGGAATTACTTTCTTTAGAATTGGACAGCCTGAAGAGAAAGCCCGTCCAGCATTAATATTTTCAATTTAAAGGTTATTCCAATTGTACATTCTCTAGTATTACTACATTAAAACATCTAATCTTTTGTATCTTCTCAATATATATTTCAAATCATTGCACCTCATGTATGGAAGCCTGCACTACTTGAAATAATTTTTATACACCTAAAAGAACGAACATATCCAAATCTAAGATTATTAAAAAATTGTGCTGAGAGATCAAGTTGTTGCAAGCTATAATTCTCTTATTGGGAGTCCATATGAGTCATTGTACATGTTCTGTAAGGTTACCACTCAATATCTTCCATTTAAAATCTGAAAACTCATCTCCCAGATTAATAAGGCTATGCCATCACTAGGGTGGTTTGTTGCTGACCTCTCACTGTGGGGATGCAGATTCAATTCCAAGGTAGTCCATGCAGGATTTATGGTGAAAAATATTGCACTGGAGCACATTTAACTCAGAACACTAAGGTTTCCTCTTCCCACCAATGCTCCATACTCACCTGGTACAACAGGCCCACTTCAGGCCACAGTACAGGAACTCAGTCCCGTCCCGTCCCATCCCACCCCTGCAACTAACTAGGATGAATAAAAAATAATTCACTATTCTGGAAAATGAATATTTATTTCAACAACATACATTCACACATACAATCTGTACAACTACTCAGTCATTCTTGTGGCAAATATATATCAGACTATCGAATAAAACAAATTAATGCCACAGTTCACTGAAAAAGAATAAATAAGCATTAACAATCGAAAGAAATTCAGAAACAGTCTGGAAGTATTACAAATACAGTATGGTAGATTTTTTCTAGTCTAAGGATATTACATTCAATCAAAAATATGGACAAATTATCCTTGGATACTAATCCCTGGAAACATTTTATGCCCATGTACAGAATACTAATTGTAGAGGAATTCTTTACAATTCTGAATGTATCTGAAAAATGCTTTCCAGCAACAATGGTAATTAACTCACATCTCAACAATATCCAAGGATCATACTGCCAAAGTTCTGATTCCCTGAACAAACATATACACAAAACAAGCTATAATTACCCAATTCCCAACATGGCATTAGTTAAGCTAACCGTACTAGCTTCTCAGAGTACTGTTGGAAGAAAATTTGCTGAAACACAAATGAAGACCATACAAATTTCCTCCTTTCCAAAATTACTGAACTGCTTCTCTAAGAAGTACATTTATGCAAGCAAGCACTTCAAACTTTGTTTTATAACACATAATATTGAATGGAATTTTAAAGCCCTATCCATAGGCAGGGTTCTCTTCTGTACCCAGCTAAGGGTGTTGAGGCATCAACTTTGCACAGCCTCTTGTGAAGTTCACTGTACATCACAACTGTTTTTTTTTTCAGTCTACTTTTACAACTCTCAAAGCTCATCCCTGAGATCATCATCATCTGCATTACTCGGGGGAGGTGCTCCACCTGCACCCTGGTAGAGTTTGGCAATGATAGGTTGAACAATATCCTCCAGTTCTTTTTTCTGTGTTTTGTAATCTTCCGTATCCACATCCTGGTTCTCTTCCAGCCACTTTATTTTCTCATCAATAGCTTCTTCCATCTTTGTTTTGTCAGAATCACTAACCTGTGGAACAAGTTTATCATAAATATTATGAACGATCACAAAGCAGAGTACATAAATATAAACATAATTCCAAGGATCCTAGAAATGTTCAACACAAAAACGAAGAAAACGAAACATTTCACCACACTGTTACTTAATAAAAAATTTTACTTTTTCTCAGTTCACCTAAATATCAACCTTAAAGATTATAAGACATCCACTACATCTAACCTTTGCGCCGAGCTTTTCTTTGTCTGCCAGCTGATTCTTAAGGGAATAAGCATACGATTCCAGTTCATTACGGGCTTCAACACGTTCCTTTAGCTTCTTGTCATCATCGGCAAACTTCTCGGCATCCTTGATCATTCGTTCAATGTCATCAGGAGTAAGGCGATTCTGGTCATTGGTAATGACAATTTTCTCCCTGTTACCTGTGCCTTTATCCTCAGCAGAAACCTGTACAATTTGATGACTATTATTACTTTCAAATCAAAAATACAGAGATGAAACTTCTACTTATAACAGCAGACTGTAAAACCCAAATTCACTTAAACATCAAATTGCCTACACAAAACTTTCTTACATATTCTACTTTGTGCTATACCATTCTTTCGATCCTTCCAACACAATGAAGAAATTAAAACTTATGGTTAGCAATGCCACAGACACTTAATTTTAAAACAGTTGTTAACTTTGTGAGTTTTAGTTCAGTGTGAAGAACATCTACTGCTGCTGTTCATCCGTATATGTGGAAACCCCATTGTAAATGAATTCTTGTTAAACTCGATACTAGTAGCTGCTATGAAAATTTGATGGAAGTTTGGCCAATTTAGAAAACAACTCTGGATGAAAAACCAGATTTTTTAATCTAAATAATTTATTATATATTATAATTTTATATACACAGTTATGTTTACAATGAGATGCACATACTTCCAAAGCATTAGCAGATCTAAACTTTTTTATCTAAACAGTATTTATTGAAACTAACATAACGATGTAGTAAGGCTTCATTATGTCCTGCTATTATGAGTTACCTGTAGAATACCATTGGCATCAATTTCAAACGTGACTTCAATCTGGGGCACACCTCGGGGTGCTGGAGGGATTCCTGTCAAGTCAAATTTTCCAAGCAAGTGGTTATCCTTTGTCATGGGTCGCTCACCTTCATAAACCTATAAATGATATAAGACAAAAATATTCAAAGGAATATTTTACAAAGGAAATACCCATTTTGAAAATTGAAATTTTACCCCACATTAAACCTAACACCAATATTACAATTCAGTGTATATTACAAGGTGGTTCAAATATGACTGGGACTGATTTGTGTGTAAACAAGCTGCACTGTGCAGCAGCTGTGCGACCCTAAGAGAGTGACGCCACAACCTCCATCCTCCCTCCTGTTCGGGTTAGAACCTGTTCTGTCCTGTCTGGGAGTTGCTAGAGTGATGAGCGAACAGAAGGTACTGTGGAGCGTGGAACAACGAATTGTGATCAAATTCCTCGGAGAAAACGTCCCGTCCGCTGAAATCCACCACAGAATCCAACAACAGTATGGGGAAGAGTCTCTCACGGACCCGTGTGGTTGAGTGGTGTAAGTGCTTCAGAGGGCAGAGCGCGTGTGGAGAATGAACCGCATGATTGTCAGCCGTGAACATCCGTCACTGAGATAAAACACTGATCGTGCAGACGCTTATTCATGAGAATAGGCACATCACTATGAAGAAACTTGGAGCAATGCTGTCCATCAGTGTTGGTAGTGTAGAAGACATCGTGAAATACCACCTGCACTATCGCAAGGTGAATGCACGGTGGGTCAATTATGGTTTAAAAAAAATCAGTCCTGGTCATATTTGAACCACCTTGTATATATTATTAAGAAACAAAAAACTCTTTCCATGGAGAAGTCCCTGAATGGCTAAGTCACTCAGCTGGTAAAGAAATTCCTCACCTATGATGGATCTTGAAGGTTCATTATCATGTTCAAAGTAACTTGTCAGTGTACCCTACACTGAAGTGAACTACATAACTTGAACCCATTTCTCTAGGATACATTTTATACCATCTCACCTACATCTAGCCTTCAAAGTGACCTCTCTCTAGGCAGTCCAACTAAAATTACATACACAATTCTCATCTCCTCCAAGTGCAAAGGGTACTAAGTGCCCAATCTACCATACTTCATCTGACAAGTCTAATGATAAAAATGGCAATTATCATAGTGACCTGAATCAGAAATTATCCTCTAAAAACAACAGAGAAAAAGAACAGATTCCTACCTGAATTGTAACAGTATGTTGGTTATCGGAAGCTGTTGAAAAGATCTGAGATTTCTTTGTTGGAATAACGGTATTTCGAGGAATGAGCTTTGTCATCACACCACCCACAGTTTCAATACCCATTGTCAAAGGATTAACATCCAGCAAGACAATGGCATCTGTATCCTGCTCTCCAGAGAGAACACCAGCCTGGACAGCTGCTCCATAAGCAACGGCTTCATCAGGGTTTATACCTCTTGATGGTTCCTTTCCACCAAAGAATTCCTTGACAAGCTGCTGCACCTTAGGGATACGTGTGCTGCCACCAACAAGCACAATTTCATCTACATCCTTCTTATTCATGTCGGCGTCATCCAACACTTTCTGGACTGGCTTCATTGTTGAACGGAACAAGTCCTGCAATGGAACAATGTACATGACAAAATGTCTATAAAGCATCTGTAAACTTGAATCATAACATTCTAATTAGAAATAAATAAGAAACTATTTTTCTTCATGGCATGGAAAAGAGTATTATAAATATACGAACTCTTTTTTAATCACTTTTGAATTCACCGAGTATCGTGAAATCTTCCTTCCAGATATCAGTAGAGGCACTCCTCAATTTCAATCAATTAATGGCATAATTCATTCACATTCAACTATTCTGTGTAATGCACTAAACTAGGTTGGGGTGGAAATGTTCTTCAGCCTCTTCACAATCCTGAACTGTTGTGATTTGACTTCTATGTTAAAACTGGAATGGATACTCTTGTATCATATCATTAACCCCTGAAGTATAACGATCAGATGCAGACATAATGTGCATGGTGTACTTATAAAGAAACACCCTTTATTATATTATATTATATTTACTCATTACATTTTCATTTATCTAATGGTTATAATCTTATACTCCATCCCTTTGTGGTGCTGAAAGAGCACTTCAAAAGCAAGATATTTAAGTCAGATAGTATAGTGAAATATGCAGTCCAGTGGTGGTACTGACATCAAGCAAAATCACAGAACCCCCAAAATGCTAAAATAAGCAAGTTCTTAAGTTAAAACATTAAGAAACTGCCTATATCATATTTCTGTGTTCACTGTGAAAAAAGAGGGTAGAACTTGTAAGATACTACAGCCAAACTCATGGGTTAGTGAAGTAGCCCTGAAGTCTGACTTGACCACATCACACTGGCAATTCAAATTTGTAATTCAATTTGTGACAGTTAAAACACGAAACAAGGGGTTAAGTAGTTTTCAGTTAATCTGGATCGTATTATCAGGTTTTAATGCTGCACAGTTGTTCTACAAATACCACATTTTTCATGACTAGGTGTCCACTCATGGTTTTAAGGTCATCTACTCACCATATTCAATTCCTCAAATTTGGCCCTGGTCAGAGTTTCTGAAAAGTCATCTCCCTCAAAGAAGCTCTCGATTTCAATGCGAACTTGATGACTCGCAGACAATGCTCGCTTTGCCTTCTCTACTTCACGACGCAATTTCTGAACAGCACGGTTGTCCTTACGAATATCTTTGCCCTTCTTTTTCTTGTACAACTTTATGAAATGATCCATCACACGCTGATCAAAGTCTTCACCACCGAGATGTGTATCACCATTTGTAGACACCACCTGGAATAATACAATACTATGAAGTATGTGTACCATGTCCAATTTGCTGTCTAATGCAGCCATCATTCAACACTATACAGTCCAGGATTTACTTTACTATAACAAAATGTTTCATCCCAAGTAAACCTCAGAGCATTTATATCAGCACTATTCATACATTTCTCCAACAATGCTCCAACATATTAATGCAGCATTAAAGTAAAGTAAAGGTATCCCATTAACAGGCTGTGGAGGCCCATAGGGTTGAGAGATGCTGAGGTTCCCACATTTTCTAGACTATTGGCTCATAGATGGCAACAAGGTTGTCAGCCTTACGTGCCAGCCACCCTTTACCCCTAAGAATATTACAAGAATATTCCTAGTAATCATTTCTGTTAGAGGCTGAGTTGACCCCAGGGCCATAGTGCGGCTGGAAGGATTAGTTCAATTGAAAAATCCAATGACCTCATCGGGACTTGAACCTGCAACTTTCTGGCTTGTAGCATAGTATTTCAACTACACTACTGAATGCATTAATTAAGCATATGTAATATATTTTTTTTAAGTAGAAATAAATTGATGCAACAGTTATCCTGCTATCTGAAATATTAATGCAGGTAACTAACCTCAAATACACCATTATCTATGGTAAGAAGAGAGACGTCAAATGTGCCACCACCCAAATCAAACACCAGAACATTCTTTTCGCCTTCCCTCTTGTCCAAACCATAAGCAATGGCTGCAGCAGTCGGTTCATTAATAATTCTCATTACTACAAGTCCAGAGATTGTACCAGCATCCTTTGTTGCTTGTCGCTGAGCATCATTAAAATAAGCAGGTACAGTTACCACAGCATGAGTGACCTGAGAACACACAAATCGCTCAACTTCAGAACATACTAATCACAATCAGAATGTTCAATTTCCAAACCCTCAACCTCACAATACAAGAATTCAAATCTATAATGCCCCAATTATACTAACATATGTAACGAGAATATTATCGGATGGAATGTCAAGGGACATACAGTATGATGCAACCTCTTAATCCATGGGGGGGGGAGAAGGTATCCCTCTATCAGGCAGTGAAGGCCCATAGGGTTGAGAGATGTTGAGGTTCCCACACATTTTCTAGACAACCGGCTCATAGATGGCGATAAGGCTGTCAGCTTCATGCGCCGTCCACCCTTTACCCACAGGAAGATTCCTGGTACTCATTTCTATTAGAGGCTGAGTTGACCCCATGGCCATAGTGCAGCTTGAAGAATTAGGTAAAATATATCTTCCAACATCTATTCCAGTATTACCTTCTTTCCCAAATAGGCTTCTGCTGTCTCCTTCATTTTACCCAGAACCATGGCAGATATTTCCTCTGGGGCAAACAGTTTTTCTCCTTGAGATGTGGAAACTTCAATGTGAGGCTTACTATTCTTTTCTTTCACCTGAAAAATGGTAATGATGATACAAATAGCAACAGTGTCTTTGAAGTACCTGTACATTTTACTAGTAAAACAAATTTAATGTTTTCGCACTACATAATTCTTGGCTTTTCATTCACTATAAAAAATAGACAAGAATCATGTTAAAACTGACAGCTGTTATTCAATGCCACAATAATTTAAAATTCTGCAATTATCCTTAAAATACCTTGAAAGGGAAAAATTTAATGTCATGCTGAACTGTGGCATCCGACCAGTCTCTCCCTATAAGACGTTTAGCATCAAATACTGTGTTTTCTGGATTTGCTGTAAGTTGGTTTTTGGCAGCATCTCCAATCAACCTTTCACCATCAGGTGTGAAAGCCACATACGAAGGAGTAATTCGATTTCCTTGATCATTTGCAATAATTTCCACACGTCCATTTTTATATACACCAACACTGCAAATAAAAAAATATTTGAATCTTGGTTTTCAAACACACAAGTACTGTAAAACCATAATTGTAAGTAACATGAAGTGATGATTACATTTAAAGGTGGAAATGTTTGGGATTTGCTGCATGGGTTGAAATGAAAATGTATATTACATGTTGATATTCATAACTTCTTAACATTTTAATAATAGTGTAGAATTATAAACCTGTTCCACACTCACATGAATCCAGTGGTTTAATTGTGTATATGCTTCTATCTAGAATCACCTACATTTTAAAAACATCTATTTACCACTTCACACGTTATTCTACTTTCAGAATCATTGAGAGAAGAAATTATGTGCAGAATATATTGAGGGGGGGGGGGG
>NW_019728499.1:93044-172461 GCF_002891405.2 Cryptotermes secundus | reverse complement strand
GTTCTTTAATAACAGTGTACTTTTTCATTTATTCATTCATTCATGTTTATTCATCCTGTAGATCAGATTACATTGATATAGGACATGTCACATAATATAAATTATAAAATTATCAAAATACAGTAGATTCTAAACCAGTAAACACTCAAGATATGTAATGACTACTTACATCTAGCATGTATCACAATCTAATATATCACAGTCCATCCATACATTCATACATTCAACATTCACTATCCATAGATCGGACCACACAGGTGTAGAACATGACACAAGTAATAAATTATAAAATTAGCAAGGTGCGAGAATTCATAACAAATAAAATCACAAAATATGTAATGACTATCATATCTAGCATATATCAATATGCAGCATAACAAAATTTATCCAAACATTCATTCACTCAAATAAATTATAAAATTAGCAAGATACAATAAGATCAAAACCAATAAACTCGCAAATATGCAATGAGTATTTACATCAAACATGTAACAATTCCAATAATTCAGAATTATCTATACATTAATTAATTCATATTTACCCATACCACAGATCAGACTACATTAAAGTAGGACATATCTCATGAAACGAGTTATAAAACCAACAAAATTACAACAAATTATAAACCAACAAATTCACAAAATATGTAATGCAATATCACATGCAGCATATATAACTATCCAGCATTACAGAATTTATCATTCATATAGTCATCAATTGAGTAGTAGCATCTATTTATGAGCAAATTCTTAAGTTCCCTTATAAACTGGTTTTTATTGTCAAGCTGTTTAATACTATTGGGTAATTTATTATAAAAGATACAGCCAGCAACAGAAGGTTTGCTGTTATAAAGTTCTAAGTTATGCACCCATTTATGGTAGTCATTTTTGTTTCTAGTATTGTGAGTGTGTACTTGTTTATTTACCGTACAGTTACACTTATTAGTTGCATATAAAATGGTTTGAAATATGTACATTGAATATAATGTTAAAATCTTTAGTTGTACAAAACTGTCTCTACAAGATTCTAAGGGTTTTAGCCCAGCAGTGTACCGTACGGCTCTTTTTTGAAGAATAAAAATTCTTTTAGTAAGTGCCTTAGCACTGTTTCCCCATACTACAATTCCATATGATAAAAAGGGGAAGATCAAGCCATAATACAACATTCTTCTGCCCTTTAGGTCTAATAATTTAGCAAGTCTATTTAATAAAAACAAGTTACGACTAATTCGACTGCAGGTTCTATCAATATAAACATCCCAACTCAAGGTGCTGTCTATTTCCACACCCAGAAAGTTTATACTATTCACATTTTCTATTTCCATATTCTTAACTAAAATTTTATATTTATAGTCCTGCCTACATTGCTTTGTTTGAAAAAAAATGCAGTGCGTTTTAGTTGGATTTATGAATAAATCATTCATCTCAAAGTATTTTTCCACAACTCCAATATTAGTTGAAGTTATATATTGGAGTTCATTTATATTCTGTCCCATACTCAAGATTGAAGTATCATCAGCATACATTATAGATCTACCTTGTGTTAGGTGAGGAAAGTCATTTATATATAAAATAAAAAGCAAAGGACCAAGAACTGATCCCTGAGGGACTCCAAATTTAACTGGCAGGCTACTCGATAGATATTCCTTTATTTCATTGGTTTCCCTATGTAAAACTTTCACCTGTTGTGTTCTATTTGTAAGATAAGATTTAATTAACATATGTGGAATACCGCGGACGCCATATTTATATAATTTATCCATAAGAATGTTGTGCTGAATATAACCAAATGCTTTTGACAGATCTAAAGAGATACAATTACAATTTATTTTATCATTCAAGTTATCTATTATATTTTCAATAACTGTGGCAATAGCATCATTAGTAGAATGTTTCTTTCTAAAACCAAACTGAAATTTATTTAAAATATTATGTTTATCTAAGAAGGCTATTAGTTGATTAACTATTACTTTTTCTAAGACCTTAGAGAAAGTAGGAACAAGTGTAATAGGTCGATAATTACTTGCATCTTCCTTAGTCCCCCCTTTATAAATAGGGGAAACGACCGATTTTTTTAATATAGATGGAAATATACCATCTCTAATTGATGCGTTAACCAATTCTAAGAGCGGTTTAGCAGTATAAGGTATACATAATTTTAACAAATAAGGAGAGATATCATCAAGTCCAGCAGACTTTTTATTCGCCATACTGTGGATTATTTTAATCAAATCGGCCTCTGTTATTTCAAGCAAAACAAATGAGTCTTTTAAGCTATCAATATTATTAATGGTTTGTGGGTGGATTAAGTTTTTATCAAGTATTAGATTGTTAACAGTTTCTACAAAGGTTTTATTAAATATATTACAAGTTCTGTTTGGACATGAAACCTTTTGTTTTCCATCAAATAAGTTTATATTTCCAGTGAGTTTATTATTTAAAGAATCTCTTTCACGATTTACAAATTTCCACAGTGCTTTTGGAATGTTTATTGATCTATTTATTATATTCTGAATATGATTTGCTTTTGCAGTTTTAATGATTGTATTATATACTTTTTTATATGCTTTATAAACATTTTTATATTCTTGAGATTTGCATTGTATATAAAGATCATACAAATTTCTTAATTTTGTTCTGGCTATGACAACATCCTTATTTATCCAGGTAGCCTTATTTACACTTGCAAAGTTTCGTCTTACCTTTGGACAGGCTATATTAAAATAATAGTTAAAGATGCCATAGAAAGAGTTCCACTTGACCTCAATATCATTATCATTAAATACCTCCATCCAAGTTTCAGTTTGTATATAAGAACAAAAGCAGGTTATATTGTCATCAGATAAATCTCTACCAACTTTATAACACCTTTTTAGTACTGGTGGGGTAATATTAATAGTTATACATTGAGCATAGTGATCAGAAAGTAAGCTATTTATAACATTAGTATAATAGCAGTTAACAGGTATATTAGTAATGATCTGATCTATAATCGTTGCTGTGCTCTCAGTTACTCGAGTAGGGATATTTATTGTCATAATCATGTTATAAGCATTAATGATATCTAATAATTGCTTATGACCACATCCATTTTCCATAGTATTTATATTTAAATCTCCAACAAGAATGATATAACGATCTTTCTGAACAAGCTGCTGCAATATATCTATTAATAAGTTAAAGAATTCATTCATTACACCACTAGGTGATCTATATAATGCTAAAATTATAAGTTTAATCTTATCACACATTATTTCCATACCAGTAACCTCAAGAGTTTTTTCAATGCTTTTGCCAGTAACCCAATTCAAATGTTCACATTGCACCATATTACCGGTACTGTAAATAGCTATCCCTCCACCTTTATATTCATTCCTACAGAAATATGAGACTAGAGCATAACCTTCTAATATACATTGATGGATTTCATCCTCTTTAAGACCATGTTCAGAAATAGCTAATATATCAGGGGCAGTACTTTGAAGGAATTCAGTAAATATTTCAATTTTATTACCAAGATATTGAGCATTTTGATGTATTATTTTCAAATTATATTTTGGCTTGACTACCCCAACTGGAAATGACTGGAACCCAAGGGATCCAGTCATCATTGTAAGTTTCCCTGGTTTAGATCATCTAAAACTATTACATTTTGTTGGTTCTTTTTATTATCACTTATTATTTTACTTATTTCTTGAGTAATATATTCTTTACCTAGTCTGTTTAAATGCTGCCCATGCCTTGTGTGATAGGTTCTGCTTATATTACTTATATCCAATACTTTTAACATTTCTAAATCTTTTACACACCTTGTTTATGTCAGCATTTGCTTTTCTTATTTCCATATTTACTACTGAATCTTTTATTAAATCATACCTAATCGGTATATTAATAACAACAACATTTGTACAAGTTAGTGCAGAAAGTGTTCTGTTTACAACATTGATACAAGTCTTTCTTTCGTTACTAGCAATATCATTAGCACCACCCATAATTATTACATGGTCCATAGTTTGGGAAATTGAAAAGGTCTCAATCAGGGTCGTGTTGGTATCCGCAGTGTTGAACTAGTGATTCTGCTACCTGTCAGATGTTCCGCAAGCACAACTGAACTACTTACCACGAATATGTTGTTCCCAGATCAATTCCTATTACAGTTCCAACATCTTTATTCTTTTCATCCTTCGCACATAAACCAACAGCCAGCAAACAAATTACTCCAAATAATACACTTAACCGCATGTTGGTTGCTTCACCTGAAAATGTTGAAGAACTGTAATCATATGCTGTAATGGAACCGACAAACGGTGGCCACGCTTGCCGGCATACAATTTTTTCGAAAACAGTTTAAGGCAACATTAATACTTTGATCGGTTAGATTTACTTACCGCAAATTATTATCTGCTTTCGTGTATGTGACACTTCAAACAAATGGTGTCGAATTCAACACAAAACCTTCGTACTCTACTTTAATTCACCGACTCGTATAACTGCACAAACGCTGTGCACCCATCCAAATACTAGGCCATCCAACGTCGTGTCTCAATGTCATTGGTCAAGCTGAAATACACAGTTGCACGAATTAAATCCTGATTGGGTGGAACTGTTAGAGTTGGCTAGATTCTATTGGCCCACGTTTGACGTCAAAGAAACTTCTTGAACTTACTGGTAAGTTGGCAGTGGATTGAAAAGTAGATGCGTAAGATCGATCATTGAAAAGTTCACTGTACTAGCACTGGTAGGTGGTAATCCGTGACTGCTAACTACTTGCGTTTGGCGGAATTAAGGTCATTCTCCATGTTATATAGGAATCATGGTGTCAGAAATCAGTATATAAAATCCGGAATTCATTAACAGCTTAATTCACTCCCATATATCCAATAACAAATTGTAATTTAATTAATCTGTCGATAGAAATTAAGCGGTATGAGATTCATTTAGTTGTTCAGCTTTTACCTACAATATCTATTTCGCCTGTTTATTTTGTGTAAAAAAGGATTTGGTAGAGTAATTGCGAAAATGAAAATCAAATAAGAAGAAAACTGATCGTCCCCCCCCCCCAAGAGAAAACTAGCCATGTCACGGATAATTATATGGATTATATTGTTGTCTCTGTGTTACACAGTATACTCTCTCTCGCGTTTGCAACCGTCATTTCCGGTCAGGTCTCGTACATGTGTTCACGTGGAGAATATGTGGGGCACAATATCTAGGGATCTTCCTTGCACCCAGTAATGAAAGAGGTTTATTGTAAAGGATATAGCATCTCATTGTACCGCACGTTGTGACTGCTGTATTTTATTAAACTATTCTATGAAGTTCGTATTTAAGTTTTATAAATAGTATTCGAAAGGAATGGCTATCGCGTGTGAAGATTATGTTGCAAAATGTGATCAGAATGTACTGTATTCCACTGAAGCCAGAGAATTGTCGTCAGAAGAGTGTGTTAAATTACAACTACAGAATGAAAGGTTGGTTTCAGAACACCAAGCTGCAAAATTAGAGCTCAATGCGAAGCGATACTGGGATCTTTTCTATAAAAGAAATGAAACTAGATTCTTTAAGGATCGGCGTTGGACTACAAGAGAATTTAAAGAATTATGTAGTGGTGAAAATTCATATAAGCCAAAAGTGATGTTCGAGATTGGGTGTGGTGTTGGAAATCTCATTTTTCCTCTTATAGAAGATGATCCCCAAATGTTTGTTTATGCTTGTGATCTCTCACCAAGAGCAGTTGAATTTGTGAAATTACATCCATCCTACAATGAAAATGTAATTAAAGCCTTTCAGTGTGACATCACAACTGATGAAATATCGAAAGAAATTGCATTTGAATCCGTAGACATTGCAACATTGATATTTGTTCTATCTGCCATACATCCAAACAAGTTTCATCAGACGTTACGGAATGTGTTTAAGGTATTGAAACCCGGAGGTGTCGTTCTTTTTCGTGACTATGGGTTGTATGATATGGCCCAGTTACGTTTTAAGGCAGGGCACAAAATATCTGAAAATTTCTACATGAGGCAAGATGGTACAAGGTTAGTATGTTGTAATATAGTTTAAGGTAAAGGCACCCTTGGTTGACAGTATTCACTGCTTTCTGTGTCGACATAAAACAAGAATTATCCGAATTAGTTATGTATGAAATCTTAACGATATTTTAGGTTAAGCAAAATCTGAAATTCCAATAATCTGTACACAATTTCTGGTGACTCTTCATCCTGAACTTAATATTTCGTAAAGGAGACTGAAAAGATGTTCCTTTAATAATAAGAAGATGAGGTGTGAACAGTCAACAAAATGAACTGCATGCAGTTAGAGAATATTGCCCAACATTTGTGGCTTAGATTTCATTGTTGTAAACAGTTGATCACAGTACATTTCAGCAGACCAAATATGTGGAATCTTAAACACATGAATATGTGCACTTGTGTTAGTGTGTGAAAATATTTTATTTTGCAGATTTTGTGATGGAAATCTTGCACTGCAGTTCTTAATTCATTTGGGTCAGTTTCAAATTACTCTGTCTGTGATGTAAATATCATCCCACAGTGTGATGTCCTTGAACTTACACTGATTGATGGAACTAGAAACCTTTGCTTCAGTGTTTATTGAGGAAAGGCTTTTCATTTGGATGTACAGCTGTCTAGAGACTTTGTAAATGGGCATGTGGGGAGCCTCCTTCAGAAATAATGCTTCTGTGCCTTTTGATTTTATCTTGTGACACTAAAAATTGTTCTTTGTTTCAGAAGTTATTATTTCTCCAGTGAACTTATAGGAAATATATTTGAAGAAGCAGGATTTGAAATCAGAAGTAATGTATATATTCACCGTAGGACTATCAATAAAAAGGAAGATTTGGATGTTCCAAGAATATTTGTTCAAGGACAATTTCAAAAACCTCTATGAACTTGAAGTAACATAATGAAACTTAGAAGAAAAACTTAAATGAAAGGTAAACTAGTTCTGGCATAACATAACATAACATACATTATGCAGTGTAATGACCCCATGTTGAGGAAGCATTATGATGCCACCATTTACCAGACCTAACTTGCAATGTAGAGGAGAATTTAACCTTTATCCTACGGGCATTTAAATTCCGGTAAGGGCAGCCGTACGGAATTAATTTAAATACCCGTGATTATAAATCCATGAAAACTGCAATCATTTACTAAATTTGCTCCTATTTCTGCAATTTCTGTGATAAACGAACAAAATAAACGCTATTTTTTCTCGAAAGAATATAGAATCATATTGTAATTTACAGATTGTATAAAACATGTTAAAATTTTTGCACTGACTCCAAAGAAGAAATTTCCCAATTTTTTTGTTTCTGTACAAGAATTCATACGTTCTCGGTACGTTTGAATGCAAGCTGGTGGGTGACGACACTTTGCAACACCGCAGTTGTTTTGTCTATGGAGTTTATCGTAGTATAAATGACGTACGTCTTTCGGAATGTGGATAGTGGACGAGTGAAATAAACTCAGTGTTGTTTATCAGTGTATTTGCTACACAATGTGTTTACTGTTATACTGTTCAACTCTAGCATTCTTTATGCATGTGTTACAGTTTCAAGACACAGCGGAATAGGTCCGTGGCTGTAAGGGTTCATTCGAAGTACTTTGAATGTTTGATCGTAACATGACGTAGTTCTATTAGAATGAGGAGAGTGGGGGAATGAAATGAACTCGGTGTTGCTTTATCGAGCTGGGTTGCACACTAAGATTACACTTCTTTATACAGTTTCATCACACTGAGTCCTGAGTTTGTGACTGGAAGCGTTCTGTCTAGCTACGTGATAGTGTGATTTTACCATGGCTTCATCTCATCTGGAAGATTCAGACATATTTCAGCTCATCAGTGACTCCGATTCAGATTGTTGTACTGACAATTCTGAGAGTGACGTTGAAGGTAGCGAATCAGAAAGTGATATCGATGAAGACCAATCATCTTCGTCGGCAACCTGGGGACCACCACACCAGCGTGGCACGAGGAGTGTGAATACTTATTCGGGTGGAGCTGTGGGGTTAAAAACCCATGAAGCTCCACATGTAAATAAGGATTCCACGCCTTTCAGCGTTTTCATGCTGTATTTCGCAGAGATTATCCATCTGCTGGTGGAAGAGACGAACAGATACTACCACCAGCACGTAGACAGACGTCAAGACGGACCTTCTCCGCGGCCTGACGTGACTGAATCCGAGATGTTTCTGTTTCTAGGAATAATCATTCAGATGGGACATGACATTAGAGACAGACTAACGGACTACTGGTCGACTGCTGAACAATTTGCCACGCCTTTCTACTCTAAGACAATGAAACGCGACCGATTTCTTCACATTCTTCGTTTTCTACATTTTGCAGACAACAGGACAGAAATTGACAGGAATGACGACAGTTATGACCGACTATGGAAAATTCGGACCATCTTCGACACTCTCAATGACGCATTTGAAAAATATTATAACCCTTCCGAACATTTGGCAGTTGACGAAATAATAGTTAAATTCAAGGGAAGGGTGATTTTTAAGCAGTACATTCCGAAGAAACACAAACGTTTCGGAATCAAAATTTTCAAAATTTGTGACGCCGCTGGGTATACGTATGACATGAAAGTTTACCTAGGAAAAGACAGGACACGTGCCGACCGAGACGTGACAGCGACACATGCTACAGTTAGGGACCTGTGCAGGCGTATTGAGGGCGTAGGTCACAAACTGTACATGGACAATTTCTTTTCTTCGCCCGACTTGTTTGACGAACTGATGACAAAGAAGATAACGTGCTGTGGGACAGTCAGACCTAATCGGAAGGGCTTGCCTGACGATTTTCGACGAAGACAGTTTCGACTTAGGAAAGGGGACATTCGTGTTAGGGTGAGACAGAACATGACAGCTCTAGTTTGGAAGGACAAACGTGACGTTTACATGCTGACAAATATGCACTCTCCTCCAGCAGAAGGCAATTTCTGTGGTGAGCATGGAAATGCCACAAAACCAGCTGTTGTTGCTGACTACAACAAGCACATGGGTTATGTGGACAAGGCGGACAGGATGGCAAACAGTTATGGCATCTGTCGTCGGACCTGGAAATGGACAAATAAACTATTTTTCCATCTCCTGGATCTGACGATTCTGAACAGTTATATCCTGTTGTCATCCTGTGGCGCGAAATTGTCACACAGAGATTTTCGTCTCGCCCTTGTGCGGAACATGCTGGAGCTCGCTGGAAGGGGTCCACCTCGCCCTCAACGGCCCAGGGGTCGACCCCCGGCTGTTAGATCGGAGCCATCTCGAATAGGGGAGGTCACAATACAACATTGGCCGACTTCCTCTACTTCGAAGTTGAGATGTCGTGAGTGTTCTTCGCGTGGGATACGAAGAACCGTCCGGACAAAGTGCGTCAGGTGCGACATCGGACTGTGCATTTCCGGATGTTTCCAAGAATACCACACGAAGGCCACATTCCGGTAGATGAGGCAGGTGGGAAGACAGACGCTTCATGCAGATGGTGGCCACAAATTACGTAAGTACAAAATTATTTTTTACGTTAAACTTTTATTTCAGGTAAAGATAGCACGCGCGGACTGTGCGACCAGGAGTCGAACCCCTGCCGTTTTATCGGAGATATCTCGATTATAGAAGGCCAAACCACATCACTGGCCAACTTCCTCTACTTCGCAATTGAGGCGTCGTGTGAGCTTTTTGCGTGGGAAACGAAAGACCGTCCGGACAAAGTGCGTGAAGTGCGAAATCGGACTCTGCATTTCCGGACTTTTTTTAGAATTCCACACGAAGGCAACATTCCTGCAGATGACGCAGGTGGGAAGACAGACACTCCATGCAGATGGTGGCCAAAATTATATAAGTAGGACATTATTTTCTACCTTAAAAATGTATTTCAAATATCGTCCGCACGCGCGGACTGTGCAACCCCATATGGGGGCATTCGTACCGCTGACTAAACTTGTGCGACCCCATACGGGGTCTTTAGTCGTTTAAAGGTTAAGGCATGTTATGTGGATGTTAGGCACAAATAAGCTACTGAGATTTGAAGAATGAAAGAATTGCCCTGTGGACGTTCTTGTGCACTTAGAAGTCATTGTCTGCCACATGTAACTACTGTCTTTTTGTTTGGTTTTGTACTGGAGGTTACCAACACTTATGTGCCAAGGCATGTAATTATATGAGGAATTTTTGTGTACTGTACTGTATTAATGTTAAGAACAGGCCGTTATGATTTGATGTACATGAAGACAAAAGAACTAGGATGGAAAGAGAATCATGGGATTCAAAATGTTGGCATCGAAGACTCTCAGGGGAATAGAATAGTAGATCAGAGGCAAGTGCTGAAAATTTGGGAAAATTATATTTCAGAACTATATGATCGACCTAATCGGCCAGAAACCTTAGAAGTTGAACCGGAAGAAGAAGTAGATACAGACGAGAAAGGACCATATATTTTACAAAGTGAGGTGGAAAAAGCTATCAAGGAAATGAGGAAGGGAAAGGCTACAGGAGATGATGATGTACCTGGAGATGTGCTCAAGTTACTGGGAGAAGGTGGTTTGAAAACACTGACAAAACTAATGAACACCATATATGAAAGTGGAGAGTGGCCCAAGGACTTTACAGAAGTTACAATGATTGCCTTAAAGAAAAAGACAAAAGCTACAAAATGCAGCGACCATCGCACAATAAGTCTTATTGCACATACAGCAAAGATAATAGCAAAGATACTTAAAAGAAGAATTGAAAGGAAAATAGAGGATGTACTTGGAGAAGATCAGTTTGGATTTAGAAGAGGAAAAGGAACCAGGGATGCAATTGGGATGATGAGAATTATAGCGGAACGAACTTTGGAGATAGATGAAGAACTGTGTGTTTGCTTCATAGACTGGCAGAAGGCATTTGACCGGGTAAACTGGACCAAATTAATGCAGATCCTGAAAGAAACAGGTATCGATTGGCATGAAAGAAGATTGATTAGCAAATTGTACATGGATCAGAAAGTTAGAGTACGACTGGACAGGGGGGAGACAGGAAGTGTGCAGATTGGAAGAGGAGTTCGACAAGGATGCTGTTTATCACCAATTCTGTTCAACTTGTACAGCGAATGCCTTACCAAGGAAGCTCTGGATGGGCTCGGTGACTTCAAAGTAGGAGGGCAAATTATTCAAACTGTGAAATATGCAGATGACCTTGTGTTAATGGCTAAGGAAGAAACTGTGCTACAGGGCATGATTGATAGACTAATTGAAATTGGAAGGTGCTATGGCATGGAAATGAATGTGGAGAAAACAAAAGTAATGAAAATTTCGAGACAACCAACCCCAGTCACAATAAAGATAGACCAAAAACAAGTGGAGAATGTGAAATGTTTTAAATATTTGGGTAGCTTGTTAACAGATGATGGAAGGTGTACTTGTGAAATTAAATCCAGGATTGCCATGGCAAAAGCTGCATTTAGCAAGAAGAAGAATCTTTTTACCAGCAAATTGGACTTAAATTTGAGGAAGAAACTAGTGAAATGCTACATTTGGAGCATAGCTCTGTATGGGGCTGAAACATGGACACTTAGGGCAGTAGATCAGAAACATCTGGAAAGTTTCGAAATGTGGTGTTGGAGAAGAATGGAGAAGATCAGTTGGACCGATTATGTGAGAAATGAAGAAGTGTTAATTAGAGTCAGTGAGCAGAGGAATATCCTACATGAAATAAGAAAACGGAAGGCTAATTGGATTGGTCATGTTTTACGCAGAAACTGCCTTCTAAAAGAAGCTATCGAAGGAAAGATAGATGGGCGGAGAGAAGTGACAAGAAGACGTAAGAAGATGCTGGATGACCTTGGGGACAGAAGAGGATACTGTCATTTGAAGGAGAAAGCTCTAGATCGCATTAGGTGGAGGAATTGTTTTGAAAGAGACTGTGGACCTGTCGTCTTGACAGATTACTGATGATGATGATGGTATTAATGTTGGAAACAAGTACTTCAGTCAGCATAATATAACAGGATGGTCTTTTGTGCACATAGCAGTCATTGCCCAACATAAATAACTGGCTATTTTTATTTTATTTTATTTTTTGGATTGTAGTGGAGGTTAGCAGCTGTGTGTTTACCCAGATTTTTTGAGATTTGATCAAATGGGTGCTGTATATTACAGTGTCTAATAATCAGAATTTCTGTTGCCTCTACCATGCAAGAGAAATTTAAATATTTTCCCTATTGCTGCCAAAAAAATTGTTGATATCTGAACATTTGTCTGGATAAACGTCACTACATTGCTGACATTTGCCTGCACATATAGTTTGCAAAGGACATCATTCACTAATTACTGAGGGACCACAATAATTAATTTTGTAATTACATTTAATTCTCTGTGGTGCAGTCTGAGTTGGAATGAAATTCATAATATGCATACAGTGATGATACGTTGCACATTGATTACATGATAAAATATTAGCTCTATCTGAGTGTGCATTTTTCCTTGAAATGATTGCGTATGATTACATAATGTTCATAAAAAGAAACTGGTCAGTTTTTTTTTAAATGTTATATTTTAGCGTCCTGGTGCACTGATCTTCGTCCATGATGTGTAAGCAATGTCAGTCTTTCAGTGCACTCAATTTCACTTGTTACTTCACAACATGTTTCGGCACTACAGTGCCATCATCAGGTGGTCTATTTACGTCAATCTATTTCATTGCTTGCCATTATGTATTGTAAAATTTAAATACTTTTTAAATTTTACAATGACATAAGTAAAATTGAGTGCACTGAAAGACGGACATTGCTTTTTTAAAATGTTGATGTGTTTATTTTTATTTGGAAGTGCACTTTATGCATAATAGATATGACAGGCTTACGCTAACACAGCGCATCAGGTACTTTGTGGCACGTTTCTTGCTACTGACTCCCCTTTTCTAGAATTACTTTTTATTTCCCCTTCTTTTTCTGTTATGCCTGCTGCCCTGTTTTACAGAATCATTGATGTTTGTCTTTAGTGGTCTTCGACAGAGATGCAATCATGTGTATTCTCCTTACAGGTTATATTTTAGGTGCTGTAGAGATGGCATCAGTTTCATCACTACGACTTCTAGGCATAGATGATCATCATTACCAACTAACGTTTCACAAGAACATGAAACTGCTGGCATATTTGATGAGTTGAACAAATGACAATGCATGGTGCACCACTTTGCAAGGCTTTCATCTGATTAATCCTTTGGAAGAGTATTCGTGTCTTGAAATATGTTATTCACATGTTCTAGTATGCTATTATGGCAAGCATGTGACATTGGTCATAAAGTGTAAGTATTACATCAAGTCAGATCTTTCGAAAGGCATTCTTCTAGTCTGCATAGATTTTCTGTACTTCATTGTGATTGCAGGGTTTAACTTATTTGTGATGGATATGCTATACTGCATAATCTCTATTTAATCATGGGATCTGCAGTGCTACTTGTTGACAGCATCCCACACATCAAATATGCAGTTATTGACAAATACCGAACTGCTATTCCCATGTAGTTTCACATAACAGTGCCACTCTGCTGATAAGCAAATGTATCTTTGAGTTATCTAGACTCTTGACCTTGCTGTTGTGGCTACTACAGAAAGTAGCATAAGCAGGTGTGAGTTGAGAAAGTTGAGAAATCTCTTTAATAACTGTATAAACCATCTGCCTTACTGTAATCATGGCTTCATTGTAGTCTGGGTGAACCACTTAGTTTCTAAACTACAAGATGAAGTGTTTTCATTAATGTCTGTCTGTCGTATTTTACTAGAAACCCATGACTTAATATCTTGAATATGATGGTGGACATGGTTCTAATTTCCATATGCATCCTGTTTTTGATGAATGTGATAGGTACATTCTTGAAATACAGGGTGGGGCACAGAAACTTGTTTTTTGTGAAGACGCATTGTGAATGGAGGGGAGGCCGCAGAATAGTGGGGATAGGCTTGGCGAACGCAGCAGTCGTGGAAGTTTCTGTCTAATACCCCTCAGTAGGAAACATGAGGTGGACGAGTGAGCAGCATGCGTTTGCTGTGACAGTATGGTGTGCGTTGTCGAGAGTTGGATTTATTGGCCCTTGTTTTTTTAAGAAGACAATAATGCAGTTACTGTCAATTCACAGAAGTATGTGGACATGATTAAAAACTATTTGAACCAGCTCTTGAAGAAATGCATCTAGGAAATATCTGGTTCCAACAGGATGGTGCCACGGCCAAAACTTCGATGACAGTTTTGAGGGCAAAGTTCCCCGGACGGCTCATCTCACTTCGAGGTGACATCCCGTGGGCAGCGCACTCACCTGATCTAATGCCCTGTGATTTTTTTTATGGGGATACCTCAAGGCAGAGGTTTTTAAACATCGCCCCACAAACCTGCTTCAGCTGAAGAATGTTATTCGGCAGGAAGTAGCCCAAATTCCAGTGCACATGTTGGAACGTGCAGAGGGGAACTTGAGAAAACGGTTGCATCAGTGCATAGAGAACGGTGGCCACCACCTTCAAGATATTTTGTTTAAACCTATCTAAAACTTTAAAGTATGTTCTTTCATTAGCTAAACATAAATTTTGTCTGTCAGCAATAATTTTTCTTTTATTCGCTTTCAAAAAAAGGAAGTTTCTGCGCCCCACTCTGTATTTACTTCAAGATGGAATTTTGTTATTTGAACATGAGTTTCCCATTATGTATATGTTCATTTGGACCTTCTTTTATGGAACATTCTTATCCCATGGATGATAAACAGTAGCTTTGTTATGTGACCACCCATGAATGGCTATCTCAGGACTTTAGTATAATGGTTTTTAATATTTATAATTTCTCATTGATTGCAATGGGCTGTTGTGTAACAGTATAAACTCAGATCAAATGGAAACTTCAGTGTATCACAGCCACAAGATGCGTTGAAAAGCATCACAAGGTTCATGAAATTGCATGGTAGAAAGTGTTTTAAAGTGGATGTAATGATGACATTATAGTTCACATGATTAACTGTGATATCTAACTATGTCTTTCGCTCCTATCTGATGGCATCCATATCAGTTTGGGGTTAAAGTGTTAGTATATTAGAATTCCTCATACTGACTTTGTAAATGCTTTTTCCAGGATCAGTGAGAAGTTGTGGCACAAGCTATGAACAACAAAGAAGTGTTTGTGGTGCACTGCATTTTCACGTAGGTAATCTACATATATTAGTCTAAGCAGGGCAGTATAAGTCATTTCCATGGAAACTAAATGCAAAACTAACAGTGTATAAATTTAAGCCCAGAAGATCCAACAATAAATGACTGTCAATTTTAGTGTTGGACTTCGCTGAAGAAAGATACTTCAGTACCCTCATTATTATGGTTGTTCTGTCAAACATTCTTTCCAGAACTCAAAATTAATAGCTTGTGTATTCAGTAAAATTGTAATTTGAGAGTCCCACAAGGCTTGTAATGTACAAGAGTGGATCAGTGGAAAGGTTTTCTGTGGAAACCACACTTTAAATTAGAATTGTCAAATTTTCAACTGTCATTCCCCTGGTGGTAGTGTAATGATACCAGTTTTATCTTAAAACTGTAAGCTGTTAAAGGCAAGATGTAACACCTAATGAAATGTGGACATAATTAATTTGAAGTAAACTATGATAAACCTGTCACCTAATTGACATTTTTACAGCATGTAAGAGTTCACTTTCCAGTAATTTTCAGAATGAGAAAGTTGTAAGGGCACTAGCAGTTTGCAGGCCAAAAGCCACAGCAAGTTTAAATTTATTTTCTATATCTGCACTGCTGTTGTCCCCATTCCCAGGAAATGGGGAGTTCTGTTATGGAGAATGATCTTTACATTGTTGATTTGTTTCCATTGCAGAAATCTGATCGTGCTTGTTCAGCACCATTAATTCATTATTACAATGAGGGCATGACTACACAGCCTCATTTGATTCACGGTTCTTGGTCTGAAGTTTGTGCTTCCGGTAATTTTAAGGTCAAGATAACTGTAAGGATGCTAGTTCCTGTGGCAGTGAACAATGAAGTAAGCATATGATTCCTTATTTCTGTTTATTGCTCACCAATTATTAATGAAGGTATACTATTATAGTTCAGTTGATATGGAGTGATGTTATCAGATCTTTCACCCCCTATCTGAATTATCTTCTTAAAAAATATTGGGGCATGATTTGTGTTACAGAGCTGGAATTTAGTTTGTTGCTTTGTTTCAGTTGCAGGTTGGAAAAATGTAGCTAGTACTTTGTCAGGGCATGTTACTGAGTGTTTTTCATCCATAAGGAGGGTATGAGTACAAAGTCTTGGTTGATGCCCAGGTTGTTGGTGTTAAAGAGTTGATGCTGAAACATAGAATCCTGTTCACATCTTGGAGATGGAGCCAGCTAGTATGGAAGAGATGTCAGCATTTGAAAGGACATATTTTACTCTTTAGTAGTCTGATTGTGTGACATGTTGTGTTAATGGTGGTATTAACTTTGTGGTGGTGTAGTTGGGTTGAACTTTCAAACATTTGTTTTAAGCATATAAGGCAAACAGCATTAAACTTTATATGTGACACAGTTTTCAAGTGTAATCTATAGTAATTATCTTGGGCACTTGTGAACATAATTAAAAGTTTGTGCTTCTTTATAAATGATATAAAAGTATGGTAATATTTATGATGGAGAGTGATTAAGAATAAAAATTGCGATATTTGTGATCACATCAGTATTTGGTGTTTGCCATTTGGACTTATTTTTGTAATTTCAAAATATGTGCAGTTATTGTGGTGTCTGGACATCCAATGTCCAGTCTTTATTTAAAACAACAATCTGGAGACTGAATTGTGTCTTTGTCCAGGTGGAACCTACTCGATAGAGCTAGTCCCCAAGTCCAGAAACACAATAATTGTATCACATTACAAACTTTTAGATCTTATTAAAAATATGTGGATGTACACAACAAGTTTATGGTGAACAAATATGCAAGATGCATTTGACTTACCTGGAAGATAAATGTTGAAACAATAAAGGACATTTTTGTAATGTGATACAAAGATTTTAAAATATTTTGTAAGTATTTCAAAGTCTGTAACTTTGATTTTCTCAAGTCAAAATGACAGTTATTGTTACAGGTGTTTTCCATTATACCTTAAAATCACATTTTCCTGTTGGAACACATTGTTGAATACTCACTGTTATCACGTTTTGTCCTTTGATAATGTTGTGTTAATTTTATCTCTTAAAGACTGAAATAAAAAGGAATTTATAAGATTCGTTCTTTTTTAAACATCTGTCCCTTGGCCACTCAAGTCACCTACTTCACTTGAAGGTGTTTCAGTGATGTGTCAGATTAAAATTTTTAAATAGTGATAATTGGGAAAATAAAACGTGGGTAAGAATATTGTCATGTGTATGAGTGACTATGGATGGGGTTTAGATTGGTGACTTGATTTATTGATAATTTGAACTCATAACCACAGTTTTGCAGATCACCAAACACCTTGGCATAGACCACATAGAAACCATAGCTCTTCTACTGTCCACATGACTTGGCGTACGGTCATTTCTATCCCGATGGCTGTGCTTGGGCTCACCTTCCCATGGCTCGATTTTCACCATGTTTAATCCCAAAGCCGTCTGTCCCGAGTAGTTCCCTCATAATGTGCCAGTGGGTTCAGGTGTATGACCATGTTGCTTTTCCGATTGGTGGGCACAAGTTCCAACCAACCCTGTCTGCCGTGTGTAAGAAATATAACCACATTTGGATTGTAATGTAACCTCAATTGAGAAGAGAATTTTCTTTGCCGCATTCTTTCACCCTAATCGAACTTATACACTGGTATTTCATAATGCGCTAAAATATGCTGTTCGTTCCCTTTGACACCCTATCATCTTTCAATAGCAATCTTCATAAACCCTTTATTAACTTCATTGCTTTTTGATAATGGATTGCTACTCAATATCTTTTGGGCAATACTAGTACAATATTCATTAAAGACATTGGCTATAGTTTTTGGACCCTGTATATTTACTCGAGTCTCGCTTATTTCAATATTCTTCGCTGCTTTTTTCTGTTTACCAAGTTCCTCCTTAACTATGCCCCACATGGCTTTTGATTTATTCCCTGATGCTCTTATTCACATGTTATTAATTTGTTTGCTTCCCTGGTAACTTTGTTGTATATTTTTTTGTAATGACAGTAGTAGTATTTAAATTATTCTGGCATATTTCCTCGTTCATTAGACTATTAAGAAGCCCAAGTCTATTCCCCGATACCCTTATTCCTGAGGTAAGCCATTTATTTTCCTGCTGTTTAGTTTTTACACGTTTTTTAGGCATAGCTATATTATAATAATACTGTAAAGTACCTAAAAATTCACTGTATGCCTTGTTTGCAGAATTTTTCCTGAAAACAAGCTCCCAAGTCTCTTTTTCTAGTAGACAGTTTAGGTATTGTATATTCTCTTCCCTGTAAGATCTAGCTATTCTGAATTCTTCCTTTAGTCTAACTTGCCCCTTTTTATTTTTATACTGCATCTGTATTTGTAGTATCTGTGCTTTATGGTCAGAAAATCCTGTTTCAGTCACAAGATTGTTTCCCCATAAGCCCTTGTTGAATATTATTTGATCTATTGCTGTTTAACTTCTAAGTCCTATTCTCGTTGGGACATAAAAAAAAATTAAACTACTGCTTGCAAGCCATATATGAGTTTAACATTGTCTGTAGTTGTAGATTTACTCTTCTTCCTAGGAAAGCTATGTTGAGATCACCTACGATAATGATGCTCTTGTGTATTAAATTACTAATTATTGTGCCCATTATTTCAATAAATTAATATTACTGTTTAAAGTTCTATATACACAGATAATAATTGTATTAAACTGGATAAGGTCGATTATACTAGCCTCAAAGTGTTCTTCCTGATTCAAGTTATAAGGCTTTGCTTCTATACCGTATTTACACATGTATAGGCCGCACATTTTTTGCCAAAAATTCAAGAGGAAAACTGGGGTGCGACTTATGTTCAAAATATTTGAAATCACACCTCATTTAAAAAAAAATTATATTCATAAGTAGTAATACAGGGTGTAATACTCCTGAAATAATATTCCAAGAAAATTATTTTTTCTATAATTTCTGTCTGAAAATTGTGCTGTGGCCTATACATGCGTAAATACAGTATTTGTTTTGACATAGATACATGAGTTTTCATGCTGCTTATTTTTCGTGCGACACGCAAAGTGAATTATCCCATCAGAGTTTACAGGCTATGGAACCTCGCTTAACGAGCAAAACAAATTGTAAAAAAAATGACTCGCATAACGGGTGATGATAGGGGAAGTCCTGGATTGTGCACTTGCTACATCAGTCTGTGTTTAGAACTCGTTCCGCTAGCATATTAGTGTCGCTTGTGATCACACATTTTTCCAAACTTGTGTTCAGACAATTTGTGATTTTTTTTGTGCAAAATTTAATAACCCTTGCAAAAATGTCTCCAAAGAAAAAGACAGCCATAAGAGGATAAAAATAACCGTAGAAATGAAAATATCACTGAAAAGCGAGAACGAGGTGTGAGCGTGGCTGTTCTAGCATGCACATACAATCGGTTTACATCAACGATTATATTGCATTGTGTTTCACAGCAAGAAGTTGTGGAGGAGAGTTTGTCAGAGGAGGAGGTAACAGCAAAGCAACAATCTTCTGGCACAATAAGAGAAATGCTGAAAGCATGGGAAACTGCTGCATCATACATTGAGAAGCATCACCCTAATAAGGCAGTGGCCATGCGCACTACAAATTTATTTAATGATAATGCTGTGTCGCATTTTCACCAAATTTTGAAGCGTCAGCAAAAACAAATGTCTCTAGACAGCTTTCTAGTAAAAAAGAATAAGATATGCATCATAAATAATAAACTAATTATTTCGATTTTTTTGTTTTGTTTTCTGCAAATCGAATTTGCATTCCAGGTTGGTTCATTCTGCACAGAAGAAAAGATTAAGATAATTCATGCTCCTTAACAGTGCATATATAATTTTCTTTGAATAAACATACATAAAATTTTTTGAGTATTGATTTTGGCATGGAACGCATTATCGTATTTTACATTAATTTGTATGGGAAAAATTGTTTCGCATTATGAGTATGATTCTGGAACGAATTATGCTCGTTAAGCGAGGTTCCACACTAAAATTTAGCAGTGAGGTTTGTACAATGATGCTAGTAAGATAGCCAACAGATTCTTTGAAAAATTGGCACAATTCAGATATTTGAGTACAGTTAACAAATCAAAATTTCAGTCAGGAAGAAATTACAATAAAATGAAACAGCAGTTTTAACTACTATGGCGCTGTAGGGCTAGTGTGGAGCTAATTTGTTTATTTATAGGCAGCCATGTTGTCAGATGGGTAGTTGAAGGCATGTAGCGTTCTACTCATTCATTCATTTCCTTTATTTTCCATATATCCATACAGGTAAAAACCTAGGATGTGGAAATGGCCCCTTTGATAATAGATGTGTCCAGATACATATAATAAATTGCATAAGTTATATAATTAAAATCACATACATTAGTCAATTAACATAGATAATACGAGTAGAATAAAAAACTTATAATTAATAAACGTAATTTAAAAAGAACATTACTATAAAAACTTAAAATTAATACAATTTCATTCAGATTACCCAAATTAACTGAATTAAATGCGTTATAAATTTACACACTTATGACCAATTATCTTTCATTCTTTCTTTCATTTTCCCATAAATCAAAACACATTGATACAGGACTCATCATATACATACATACATATCCTCCACTTTCCATAAACATCCATACAGGCAACACCCAGGATGTGGAAATTGTCACCAAACACATACACAAAGTCACACAATGAAGATCACCCACATTAACTATCTAACACATACAACAATACGAGGCAAAAAGATAATATACTGATTAACAGACATAATTCACAAGTAACCACAATACAACCTCTCACATCTCCCATACCAACTATATTAAAATACAGTGTTAAAACATTCAAATTTATGTACATTTGTAATTAAAATACTCATTTAATGCATAAAGAGAGTTAGCATGTAAAAATCTTTTTAAGGAACGCTCAAAGGATTTCTGGTTATTAGATAATTGAGCTCTTTAGGCAGATGATTGTAGATTTTATACCCGAATAATGTGCACCCTTTTGAACTTTAGTAAGAGAAGTACTCGGTGGAAATATGTTAACATTCTGTCTGGTATCAATATTATGTACTTATGTATTTCTTGTAAACAGATATATATTATTTATAGTGTGTTGCATCAAGGAATATATGTAGTGAGAACACAAAGGCAGAATTTTCATTTCCTTGAAAGAGTCTCTACATGAATCTCTTTTCTTTAATCCAAGCATAATCCTTATAACTTTCTTTTGGATCATAAAAAGTTTTGTCCTGCATGAAGAACTGCCCCAGAAGATAATTCCATATGTCATCACAGAATGTAGATAAGCAAATAAAATCATTCTTAAGCTACCTACGATATCATAGGTTTAACCAGCAACACGAACTCAATTTAGTAACAAGGTAATAAATATGATTCTTCCAACACAGCCTATTATCAATATTTAGGCCTAAAAATTTGATACACTCTAAGTTAGTCGGTAAATTTTGATCAATATTATTATGCATATTATGATCCTCATAGTTCATTTAAGTGAACTGGAGAGTGTGGGTTTTATGAATATTTAATTTTAACAGATTGGTTCTGAACCATTTATTAATATTGCAAAATATTCTGGTCATGGTTGATTTGTAGTCAGCGTATTCTGGATTAGTCACTATTATACTTGTATCGTCTGCATATAAGAATATGTTTGTTCCATTAATTGAAACCTTAGTTATATCATTTGTATACAAGAGGAAAATAAGTGGGCCAAGAACTGAACCTTGGGGTACACCAAATTGTACTTCTGCCCAACTAGATGAGCTATTAAAAGAACTGTTAGGGCCAAGGGTTACTCTTTGATATCTTCCATTCAGGTAAGATTTAATTAAGGCACCAAACTTGCCAGTTATTCCATAAAACTCCATAATTTTTTGGTAAGTATATCATGATTGACTCAATCAAAGGCTTTGTGTAAGTCGCAAAATATTTGCTTTTGGTATTCTTCTACTAATTTGAAAGATGCTTTTTCTGTAGATGAATGCCCGCATCACTGTGTTAGCATGAACAATGGGTACAACACAGCAACTTACTGAAGTAAAATTAAATAATATCTCCCTTAATTAGTTCCAGTAGATCATCAAAGCATTCAATTGGCATCCGACAGTAAACACAGAATCGTTCTTCATGTTGTTGCAGTTGCCGTTATAAAGTATGAAATTCTCCTTCATGTTGACGAAGCAGATTATGGTCGTGAATTCGCGTTTTCTTACGCTTCTCTCTGAAAAATATATTAATTGTGATGTTAATATTTGTAATAATTGTACACAATAAAAGGAATATTTACCTTGCTTCCCCCTGCTCCTCATGAAGCTCATGAACTACCGCTGCCAAAATCAACGCTTCTTCCGGATGACAGAATCGATGCATCGTTTACGCCGGTGACCGCCACTGCCATTGCGCCCTCCACCGCCATCGCGATCATCGCGATCGCTCTGGTGCCTCTGGTGTGTGTGAGCTTTACGGTTTTGTTGCTTTTGACCTTTTGACGGTTCTCGAGCTCTCAAGGCTCTCAAGTACCTAATGTAATCTGTCGTCTGCCTTGTCGGTTTTATCAGTTATTGGGAGTGGGTTGTGGTAGAGTAAAGAAAAGGTCGGAGTACGGCTTCAGAAGTAACAATGGAAGTTGTAAAGATGCTAAGTCATGTAAATGACACAATTGGATCTCTTGTATTATCGACATGGCTCGGAAACTTTGTTGTAAACTTGCAAGACAATCAGGTAGATTTATTTACTACACTCAGTAACCCATTGAACATTTTGTGAACCTGAGGTGTCATATTTTCAGTGTTTTGATATGTAGAAACACTGCTCTAATTTGTCAGCCTTATGAAGTGTCATTTGGAATATTCAGAAAGAAATATAGCAGTGAGACTAGTCAAGCGTATGTGACAAGTATAGAATAGAACAGATTAGAGTAGATAGGTGTGTGTATGTACTGAACATTGTGTTTGTTTTTCATGTATTTGTTTACAGGGCATATACCTATTAATAATTGGCTTGTTTTTAACGGTTGTCATTGGCTGTACATTGGTGCTTGCTCGAAAATGGAAAAACAAAGGCAAGTCTTCACATGTTACTGGTATAGATAATCATTCATATGTGTATATGCAAGGCTGTATCAGGTTTTATATGCACGGTACAGAAAAGAATTTAGGATCTCTTATAAATTTTTCTATGATATAATAAAAATAAACAAGTGCTTGAGTGATTTTCTCAGTTTTATTGCATTTGTATGGAACACTAATGAAAAATTTGTACTCATTGCCACATTTCCAAGGCTATATGTACACAATTCTGATATGTGGTAGTGAAAATTGATTCCATAATCTGATGTTACCATAACTGCTGTTAGGTACTTACATATTCAAAACTGTAAGATGTCAAGTAACTTAGGCATGCTGGAAGATTTTCAAAGTACAAAGGTCCAGTTCTTAAGAACCATATCCAAGCATGATTTCATGGTCATATAGTTAGAAAACAGTGGCTCCTCTGCTGGCATGCAACTTTCTTCTGGATTACTTTATGATATAGCATATGAGTAATGTAATAATTAAGGCCGCGCCATAGCCCAAGTGGTTAGTCACTGGCTTCCCGTTGCGGCGGCCTGGGTTCGATCTCGGGTCTGGTCAAGTGGGATTTGTGGTGGACAAAGCGGCACTGGGGCAGGTATTCTCTGAGTACTTCAGTTTCCCCTGCCAATCTTCACTCCACCAATTGCCCCACAGTCACCCTCACCTATCATGTGGGGCTGGTACAATAGGCCAGAAGTGACTGCAGTACAAGGGACTTAGTCCCACCTCACTAGCAATAAAAAAAATGTAATAATTATGGTATTGTTTCTTTATTATTGTAGAATTCTTGCCAGAAGTAAAAGAATTTGTAGGTGTTGGATCAACAAGACCTCGCTTTAGAAAAAGGGATAAAGTTCTGTTCTATGGCCGTAAAATGCTACGGAAGGTATGTGTACCAACTTTTGAAAAATATCCAAAAATTTTATCAGCCAAGCTATTATGTGTGTTTTTTTTGTTTGGCCAACAAAATTGATGTAACTTGAAAAACAGGCGTATGTACTGCTTAAATGCTTTATTTATGTACTGGGGGATCTTTCCCTGATGTGAAACTGACCTCACCTTCATGTAGTACTGAGGTGAAGAATGGTTGACCTATATCTCCGCTCCCCCACATGTCTTCCTGACATAGTGCGTAAATAATTACACACAGGGAAAATTTACATTTTGTATGTACCAACACAAGTTATAACCCTCCCTCTCAATACCATTTTGCAGTGTTGTGCAATATAAGCTGAGGAACAGCTTCACAGTATGGTAACCAAGTAATCAAACATGATCTGCATTCCTGTGTTCTGTTTTTACCATGTTTTGAGATTCATGATAATCTTGTTGATTCTTTATACATTCTTCACATCATGGAAACTGTAATTGTAAGGATCCAAATTATTAAATGAGTGATACTTGACATGTCACATGATCCGAAGTGTACCCTAAAACAGTATGTATGTAGTAAGATGTCATTTGCATTAATAACAATTGTGTGTGTGACTAAACTGACCAAGTTAAGTTCAGGTCTAAAAATGAAAGCCATACTGGGAAATTAACCACCATACACTCTGCCACATAAACATCAGTATGAACCAAGCTACAGAGAAAGTGAATGGCATAGTCAAAATGCAATACAAAATTTCATTTGTATGCTTACATACTTATTCCATTGAGCAGAGATCTTCTTGAGAAGCTGATAGTCACACACAGTCACTGGTTAGTGAATTTTCCTCATTCAAGGATACTGGTATTAGCATTGACTTAAGACTCCTTTTGAGCAAGTTGGCTGTATATGGACTTGGTGGTAAAACTTTAAGATGGTTGAAATCATATTTGGGAAATAGAAGGCAAAGAGTGGAATTGTATACTAATGGGAATGAAAAATGTTGTTCAGGATGGGAGATTGTTGAATATGGAGTGCCGCAGGGCTCGATTTTGGGTCCCTTGCTGTTTCTTTTATATATCAATGACCTGTCATCAGCATTAAATACTGATGATAGGTTATTGTTGTATGCAGACGATACAAGCATAGTAGTGTCTGGTATTGATATTGATGAAATCCAAGTAAGGTCTAACTTAGTGTTGAATTCTTTAAGCCGTTGGTTTGCAGTTAATGGCCTGTCTCTAAATCTGAAGAAAACTAAAGTGGTAAAATTTGATACAACTAATCGAGATAATATGTCTATACATTTAAAGTTTAATGATGAGATATTGCATCAGGAAACCCACGTTAAATTCTTGGGCATTGAAATTGATAAGACCCTGAATTGGAAGTCACAGATTGAATCGATGCTGTCCAGATTGGGCAAGGCATGCTTTGCAATAAGAAACATGAAATTGTATAGCAATATTGAAACACTAAAGATGATTTACCATGCATACTTTCATTCAATTATGAGATATGGGATAGTATTTTGGGGAAACTCGTGGGAGGCTAAGAAGATTTTTCTTTTACAAAAAAGGGCCATCAGGATAATGTTGGGAATGAAACCCAGAGAATCATGTAGAACAGTTTTTAAAAAATTAAAAATTTTGACATTGGCTTCTCAATATATTTTATCTTTAATGATACTAATGGTAAACAATCTGGGGCATTATACTTTTAATCATACAATTCATGGTAAATCAACAAGACAAGTTAGAAACCTTCATGTTCCTCAATCGCATCTAACAAAGAGGCAAAAAGGGGTCTATTGTATGAGTGTAAAAGTTTTTAATAGTTTGCCTGATTTTTTAATTGAGTTGGTACATGACAAAAAACAGTTTATTGAGAAACTAAAGGATGTATTGCTTCAAAACCCTTCTTATACTGTTGAGGAATTCCTGCTTTTCTGTCAAGACCTGTCAAGAGGTGTCTGACAGTGTACACTTCATTTAACTCTATGTCCTTGGCTGTGCTCACATATTCTTGCTGCAATTTGTATTGCTTTTTAACTATTGTATGTGTACTTGTTGCAATTTGTATTGCTTTTTAACTATTGTATGTGTACTTGTTGCAATTTGTATTGCTTTTTAACTATTGTATGTGTATTTGCTGCAATCTGTATTTCCTTTTAACAATTTTATGTGTTTTTTTTGACAAGTATGGATTATATATGCTAGTGATTTTGTTTGTGAATGTACATGCTTCCAATGTCTTGTTGGCTTGTTGACATGTTTTATATTCTGTGCCTGTGCACATTTGTGAATAATCTGAAACGCAAATGTATATGTATGTATGTATGAGAGACGAGTGTTTTAGTTACCTCAAGCACTCAGACCATTGATGGGTCCTACTCTTATTAGGACCCTTCAGAGAACCTTGACTGTAATGCTAGAGCCAGAACCATAACCATCTTGATTGAAACCTTCTTGATGTCTGTTGGCTCTAATCAGGCAGAACCAAAGATCTGTATTCAGTGCTTAGCTGAAGCTGAACATTGCCAAAGAATGTGGTAGGTTTCCTTCTCCTGCCCACATTTCCTACACATGGCACTTTCCAGTAGGCCCATAGCGTGTGGGTGCCACCACATTAATAAAAAAACATGGTGACTGTATAAACACTCAGATGAGCATGGCTGTTGCTACTTGTTAAAGCGTTCTGTATGGTAGTGCATCATAAAAAAATATGCAAGTTTAATTAAGGTGAAACTATTCAGTATTTATCAGCATGGCAATGCTGTGAGGTTATCTGACAAATTTATTGTAATGATGTAAGTCACAGTTCATAAAAGAGGGTTGTTGTTGATTATTGTAATAATAATAACAACGGTGTTGGTAATGACGATAATCTGTATGTAGCATGTTTATATTTGCAAGAATTAACAAATATTGACTTGAGTAGAATTTGATCCTGTGAATGTTCACAAGCTCAGCATGCTAATGAACAAGCTAACTTCTATTTTATCAATGGATTAACTTATATTATTGTACCTAAATGTAACAGAAATGCAAGAGTTAAAGGACTGGAAGTCTTCGCAGCAGTCTGTGTGAGTTCTGCCCAGCAGTCCTTGTTTAAGTCTTAAAATTGCATTAATTTAGAAATTAAAATTTTGGCAGGTTGTGTCTTCATTATTTTATGAAATTTTATTTTAGGTGAAATCAATATCAGGCCAAGTTCATGGGGTTCAAGGCAAAAAACGTAAAATGGTTATGAGGTTTGCGAGAAGATTGTTGCAACTTAAAAAGGATTCAACGCCTGTACAACTTACGGTGAGAAATGTTTTTTTACTGACATGTGTCAGTTACTTCCTGCAGATAATGATACATTTTATATAGGCATAGAAGTACTAAGAGCTTTTGAATCATTATTTATTAGGTGTCATCAATGTTTAAGTCGAGTCAGAGTGAGATAAATGTTGGGCTTTAAGTGGTCCAGTAGCATTTTGTGCATTTTCATTGCTTCCATCCTGCAAGGAATGTATATTGCCTAAAATATGATCGTAGTCGTCATGAATGAAGTTCATCCAAATAGTTGTCATAATTCCTAACTGAAAGAGGTTAATGAACTATGCTCAGTCCTGTGACATTGGTGGCATGTCAGTACTTCCACACTGTGTAGATTGGAGGCTTTCTGCTAGCATTGGCTACTTTATTGCAGTACACACTGAAATGTGTATTCTTTGAACTAACACACATAATCTGTCTGGTAGATTTTGTTCAAAATATCATCTCTCATCTTGTAACATGCCTAATAGTGTTGAAAGGGCTGATGTTTAATGAGAAATTATTCTTTTTATAGAGATCTGCCTTCGTACCAACACTGTTTTTCAGAAGGTTGATCAAACTTGTCTCTTAAAAATTTTTTTCTTTTGTTCCTGTTCAGCTTGTTGAGACCATTTTTTTATTCATAACATTTCATCAGTCAGTGACATCTTCAAAGAAATAAACAGACGGTAAGCTTTCAAATATGACATGGTATAAGGAAGAATTTATTTTGAAGAGTTCGAATAGTGGTGTATTATACTATTATTATATTATTATTGTGCTTCTATACATTGTCCATTGTCTAGTATTCTGAAAGAAGACAATGTTTCAGAAGCTAGAGCTGTTTCTGTTCTCAGGTGAAAAGAGAAAGAGGCATATACTAGACCTTGGCCCAGTGATTGAAATAGCTCCACACAACGGACCCAGAGGTGCTTTTCCACTCTTTCACTTGAAGATGGAAATGATGTGTTCTTTCAGAATACTGAATGATGGACAAAGTTCAGAAACTTAAATCCTGAAAGAAGAGCTCCCTTTGCTCTGAGTGGCCAGCGCAGGAACCACAGAAATAGGAATCTGCTGTACTGCCCTTAATCTGTTAAAAACAAGTAACATATAAAAGAGAGCCATTGTCCATGTCAGAAACTCCTACCACCGGCATTCATGTGCCTAGTGTGGTATCAGAGACTCTGGGATATTTTTGGCCTGTAGTCTGCCAGAGCTTGTGAGATTGCTGTTTCATTAGAGTTATTAATGTAATGAATGAAGTGAAATAGTAGTTTCAGTATAAAACCCATGTACTGACTTTGTGTTATCAGCATTTACCTCTCTAAAACAGTTACAATTTATTATATTTCAGGTACTGGAACCCCCAGCAGAGTACCTAGAAGAAGATGTTACAAGTAAAGATGACCAGAGGGTTCCTCCTGATGCTCTTTATATGCTGCAGAGCATCAGGTATTATACTAAATACTTTATAATATTGTCCTTAGTGGGAACTTGGTCGTAGCTTGGTCAGAAGGAAAGGATTGGTGTACTGTTTTCTATTCATTTTAAATAATATGCTGTACAAGATGGATGGACGAAATTTTGGAACTATTGCCTACTTTTTAATTTCATGGGGTGGAATGAGGCTGAGTATACTTGGTATGCTGGCCTCCAATTGGCTTATTGCACCATCCCCAATTGATAGATGAGCATGGAGCATGTGGTGGAAAGAGAATTGCCAGGGGAAACTGAAGTACTCGGAGAAAACCTGCCCTAGTGCCACTTTGTTCACCACAAATCCTGCATGACCTGACCTGGGATCAAACCCAGGCTACTGCAGTAGGAAGCCAGCAACTAACCACTGGGGTTGTGGTATGACCCAACTGTTGCATAATTTTTGGAACTGTTTATCCTTGTTTCTTATGGAAATCATGTGATTGATGTGTTCTGTTATTTTTGTATATCATTTGGTTGTTTTTACAAAACAAAAAATTTGCCTGTGGTTCTGTATGCATGTGAAACTTGGTCTCTGACATCAAGGGAGGAACATAGACTGAGGGTGTTTGAGAACAGGGTACTGGGCAGAATATTTGGATCAAAGATGGATGAAGTGACAGGAGGTTGGAGAAGACTGCATTATGAGGAGCTTCATAACTTGTACTCTTCTCCATGTATAATTAGAATGATCAAGTCAAGGAGGATGAGGTGGGCAGGTCATGTAACATGAATGGGAGAGACAAATACGTATAGGATATTGGTGGGAAAGCCAGAAAGAAAGACCACAGGGAAGACCAAGGTGAAGGTGGGTGGACAATATTAGAATGGATCTTAGAGAGATAGGATGGGATGGTATGGATTGGATGGATGTGGCTCAGGTTAGGTACCAGTGGAGGGCTCTTGTGAACATGGTGATGAACCTTCAGGTTCCACAATATGCTGGAAAATTCTTGAGTAGCTGCAGAATTGGCAGCTCCTCCAGAAGGGCTCAGCCCCATGAGTAAGTAAGTAAGTAAGTAAGTAATTACTTACTCATGTAACATGTTGTGAAATAACAGGTAAAATTGAGTGCACTACAAGACAGACACGGCATACATATCATGGATGAAGTAAGTAATTTGGTTGTTTTACAATGCTGGATCAGTTTCTCAGACTATGTAGCATCAGGTGGGGTATGGGATTATGATATGAGAAAATTTGAAGAGATCTGAAATGAAGTGATCTTGGCCTGTTTTAACACATCGCATATGGATCACCTAGAAAGCTGTGGTTTCTGTCTCATATATTTATTGCTGACAGTTCATGTACTTTGTCATTGTCTCAGGCACATGGAAGATGATCTTGCTTGTTCACTGTCTCAAGGTTAGACCCAGTAGTTGCCTGATGCAGGGTATTTGCCTCCAAATTAGAATTAGCCAGACTACAATCTCGATATTTGTGATGCCTTGTAGATAGACACTAGGATCTCTAGAGGAACCTGCTGTCTGCATCTTTAGGTCGGTCTCAAGATGGAGGCAAAAGGTTCCTCTGAAAAGTTGGTGCCTGTTCACAGAACTGCATGGTGTCACATCTAAGAAGACCATAGTCTTTGTAGTCCCCTCTGAGATCCTCAAATGTCACTTGAATCTGTCCCTCCTAGATACAGTAACTGTTCGAAGCAGTATTGCCACTGAATCAGCTGCTATATGCCTTGTTTTCTTTTTGACTTTCATCAGTATTAAACATGGTTTAATGTAGGAATGTTGTAGTAGATATTTTTTCTGAGTTATATGCAGATGAGTGAAGATGAAATGAATTGTACAGAGACTTCAGAGTGCTGTACCCACAAAAAGATCAGGTAAATGCTCAACACCTTGTTGTCATGTCTTCGGTTTTTACATTTTAAGAAAATGCTTTACATTCATATTCTTTTAAGACATGTACTCAGATTTATGGGGTTTATGGTTGTTAATATGAACGAGAATGATATCAGTGGGTTTTAAGCGATTGAGGAGGTTAGGTTTGTTGCTTTGAAACACAAGCTGTTAAAGCAGTCACATAATCGTGTGTCATAAGTCATATACCAAAGGATTGCCACTTTTCTGCAGAATTTGTGTTTGGTTCCAAGAGGGCAACCAACATATATGACAGCTGTCACTTTATTTCCTGAGAAGACAGAAGTTTTAAGAACTGACAAAAGAAATAACTTTTAAGGACAATTGTGAAAAATACCACTTTTGTAGTGAGGTGAAGATCGGAGTTCTGCAATGCTTATACAAATGTGACAAGAATTTTGAGACAGGAACAGAGGGGCTCAACTTTTGGTGTGTCATATGCCTTTATGTTCATGGGGCTGTCAAAGTAAACTATCATTTTATTTGTGTTATATATGTTCATATGCATTCTTTTGTAAATAATTGTTTCCTCACAAAGTCACTTAACTTTTTAAGATATTTTGAGATGAGGCTGTAAAGAAATTGATATTTTTACTTCATAATTTTTATTTGATTTTAATGGACTGGATTATTGGCGTTTATTTGCTTTTTCTTCTGTTCTTGAGAGTATATATAGGTACCAAATGAAACAGATTAGTACATTTTAAATAAATATGCAGAAAGGAATAGATAACTGTGATTTAATATGTCTACATTCTTTCAAGACTCTTATAATAAAGGATTAATAGCATTATGTTTTAGCCTCAGGAGCTCATACCTCAGATCATTCTCAGTCAGTAATGTTATATGAATATAGGTCTCGGTGGTTATGAAGCAATTAAATTTGGAATTCAAGAGTGGTTTGGATGTAGGTCATGTTAATTTCATGTTGGTAGTAATGTTTGTTGGTATGTTAGAAGGTGTACTTTTGGAAACATTTTTATCATGTTATAATTTTGAAGTTCCATTATGACAATTAATAAGTTAATTCTTTTGAAGTTTCATTTTCAGGGTGTTTGGCCATTTTGAGAAACCAGTGTTCCTGAAACTCTGCAAGCATACAGAAATAATGAATTTGCCTGCAGGATCATACCTGTTTAAAATTGGTAGGTTATACAAAACTGATAGCATAGTTGGTATAGCAACTGGCTTCGGGCTGGATGACTGAGGGGTCAGAGTTCAAGTCCTGGTAGGGTCAAGAATTTTCTGTCCTCCACGTTGTCCAGACCTGTTCTGGGGTCCACCCAACCCTCCTATCCAATGGGTGCTGGGGGGGGAAGGGGTAAAGCGGCAGGGTCATGAAGCTGACCGCCCACCTCCAGCTAGTACTGACGTCAAAAAATGTGGGTCTATACATTCACTCCTCCGCACGCCTTCATGGCATAGTGCTCAATTAGTTAAGTACAAGGACCACTTTTATTATTTGATTGTAAACAAGTGTGTTTATGTAAGATTTGATGTTTTCACGGCAGTGACTATGAAGAAAGCAGTCTTCTAGGATGTGGCGCCGTGTAGATATTGTGTTAACTGATGTTTTGGAGGAACGTATTGCCTCCATCTTCAGGGTAGAAGAAAAAAAAAGAAGAAACTCTGGAAGTGAGGAACTGGCGTGAGCAAGTGCTCACAGAGTACTCTGTGAGCACATCCCAGAAGACTGCTTTCTTTCAAGTGTGTTTATATCTGTCCTTAATTCTTTGAGTATTTGACAATTTTTTTTCAACTGCATGTATTGAATTTTTTCTTTTATAATCTGACATC
Organism: Cryptotermes secundus; assembly: GCF_002891405.2. Taxonomy (NCBI): domain Eukaryota; kingdom Metazoa; phylum Arthropoda; class Insecta; order Blattodea; family Kalotermitidae; genus Cryptotermes; species Cryptotermes secundus. The sequence continues at coordinate 139,844 of NW_019728499.1, read as the reverse complement.
ACATTATGTATGAGCTTTGAGATATATTTGCCCATGTCTATGAAACTTTACATGTCTTCAAGTTAGGGACGGTGAAGACAGCCTTCATATAGAGATGGTAGCTGTGAACACTTTGAATAAGCAGTCAACATCAGACAGGTGTTGCTCTCCATCTTGTTATTTGGTTTAGGGGGCTGATAACCTCTTAAAACAGAGTCTAAGGTCCAGTGACGAACTGCTGTGCATATGGTAATGAATATTGGATCCTATAAAAGGTGTAAATTTCATGACCAGTTGAGTGACTGTCAGCTGCTTGTTAAGGACTTTACCCCTTTGATTTATATATATATATATATGTCACAACCTTTTTTTTTTTTTTTTTTGCTAAACATTTGAAACATAAGATTTATGCTCTGAAGAAATCAGGTCAGAGTTCATTTTTGAAAGAAAAGTGTATATTATTATGCTTAGATATCTGTAGGTATGCAGGGAGAACCCTGTTAATTTTGCTATCATGACAGGCTGCGTGCTGGTTGGATGGGGTTCAATTCTTGGCAAGGGTAAGAGATTTTTCTCTATTCTGCAGCATCCAGACTGGCTCTGGGGCTCATGTACCTCCTTTTAGACATTAAGGCTGTGTTCCCGGGTGTAATGTGGCTGGGACATGAAGCTGGCCACTCATCTCCATATAATGCCAAGTTCAAGAATGGTGGAGCTATACCTCCACTCCCTAGTATGCCTTCATGATGTGGTGTTTAATTAATTAAGCACAAGGACAGCTTTACCTTTATGGTGAACAATTTTCTGAGAATAGATATGTGTATGTAACCTAATGTAATGGGCTGTAATTTTAATTTTTTTCTTCCTGTCTGGGGGAAGAATACATATTTACAATACAGAAGGGACTTGCAAGTAAGTAGTTACTGACTTGATATTTGAAGCAAATTTTATGTAAAAAATATGGAAACATATTTTGCATCAGCATGTACATATTTTGCTTTCGTGATTTAAATTATGTGTTGTATGAATTGTGATAGGATACAGCAATATAAGACAAATAAACAAGACCATTGAAATAAGGAGTTTAGATTGCTTTAGAGAGATATTCTATACTTGATTTCAATTAGTGAGGTTGTACATTTTATTCTGTGTGTTAGTAACAAATTAACACTGCAGTCAATGAGGTATGTGAAATTGTAAAGAATGTCTGGAAAATATGTGAACTCAGTTTGGAGTACACCTTTATTTATTTATTTTTTTTTAATTCTGCTCTGTTACTAAAGATCAATTTGTAACTGCAGACGTAAATTTGACATACTACAGGACCTTGTTGTAAGAGTGGTTATAAGTTGAAAATTAGATTGAAAGGAGAACATGTCCAGTGTTTGAAACCTGGACAAGCTGTCTTTTCCAATATATTGACTAAATTAAGATTATTATATTCACGGATGTGATGCCGTGTAGTTTTGTCAGTTGTTACTAATGTCTTGTTAGTCGAGACTTCATGGCATCACAGAACACAGTAATCCTCTTAGTTACTTCAGTGAGAACCTCGTATCTCAAATGATTCAGTTAAATTACAAAGTATTAATGATTTTTTTTTTTATTTCTAGGTGATCCAGATGAGAATGTGTATGTGATTCAGAATGGCAAAGTTAATGTGTTCATTACTGGATCAGATGGTACCACTATTTCTTTGAAATGTGTGAAGACAGGCGAATCAGTCACGTCACTTCTTAGCTTCACAGATGTACTGACGGTAAGTTAAAGTGACTAGAGGTAACCATTCCTAAGAAGAGCTAGGACATTCTTTCCTATGTGAAAAGGATTTTTTAAAATGATAAGCTAGGGCTATAAGTATTGTATATGTCATATATAAGGTTTGTTTTAAAAAAGTGCTTGTGGTAAGTGGTACTGTGATGAGGGAAATATATTTCTCTATGTTATTTCAGTTGAGATTCATTCAAGGTTAGGGAATGAAATTATATGTTGGAACTTCATGCTTCAGTTAAAATTATCTTTTAAATATCTGATTATTCCATTGAACTATATAATAATTACCATAACAAAGACCAACACATTTGAGTGTTGGTTATAATGCTTTCACTGAGATTGCTTTAGTTTTGTCATTATTATTATTACAGGAAATGTACATTGTCAACATAGGCCTGCATTTTCACTTGTACAGTGTCATATTTAATTATGTAATCCCATAAACTTACTGGTATATTAATAGCATTTTCAGTTCTGGTAGCTGTGGTGCACATGAAACACTGTGTTTTAGGACTTTTTGTCTTAGTATTAATTACTAGTGAGGTCTGCAGTATCAGGGTACTGATATATTGTTCCTGCTTTTGTATAAATTAATTAACTGTGATAGGCTGACAGACAGGCAGTACTTTGTACCTACAGCCATGTAGATTTGCAAGTTTTGTATATTGTGTGAGTGGGAGACATGAAATTCTGTATTTTAATGTGTTCGCAACTTCACTGCCAAATAGATGCAAGAATTTTGTAGTCGTTTTACACACTGAGCTACCATGGTTGCATCACCACAATGTACTACCATAGTCAGTAAGTTTGCGGACTGGCCGCAAAGCGTTGTTGCAGTGCACTACAGCGGATAGGTTGAGGCACGATATGATGACCTGTCAATTCATCTCTCATCACAGCAAGAGGAAGTTGTGTGCAAACAGTGTAAGCAGAACTATGGCCTCTATTTTGAACTGCAGTTAAATGCAAGTGGCGGAAATTGAAAATGTGGCAGTTTGAATAATGGGCAGACATCAAGTTCTGCCAAAAACTAGGCATATCCCCTAGTGAAACGTTTGGCGTAGAAAGAATTGGCTGTTGCTACACGACAACGCCCCTGCACATCGCTCTGTTCTTGTGCAAGAGGAACTGACAAGGCAACAGGTCACCGTTTTGCCACACCCTGCGGACTCACCTGATCTCGCACCCTGCGATTTCTTTCTCTTTCACCGCTTGAGACCAAAGCTACGTGGTCATAGATTTCAGTCATCCGAGGAGGTCGTCAATGCCACGAGGCGCCATATGGGAATTTCCTGCCAATATGTTTCAGAAATGTTTTTGGCAGCCATATCAACGTTGGCAGACTTTTATAGTGACCAGTAGCAACTATCTTGAGTTCTGATGTGGATCTGTGTAAGTGTGTGTGAATACCTTGTAATGTAAAGTGATAAAACCACAGTCCACGAACTTAATGACTGTACCACGTATAGTTAAATTATATGAAACCTTTCACACTTGATGGCTGTCTAATTATGAGTATATTGTCATCATGCTACCTTGATAGCTTCATGCGTAAAAGGCCATAAGTTGAACTGTCAAACAGGTTACCTTTTTTATAACATATCAAGAAAAATACCCATTTCTCTTGCCGCTGTCACAGTACATTGGAAACACAGTTTGGTGTACCTGCATTTAAGTGAAATCCCATAGTGAATGTTGCTTGTTCCTGCCAAAGTCCCATACCAACTGTTATTTTACCCCCCTATATTTAGTAAATAACCCACATTTAATGTAAGCAGTGTTGAATATTCAAATGTTGATTCAATATGATCATGTTTGAAGTGACAGCTGATAACTCACAGTTTCTCTTTACTGCCAGTCTTCACTCTCAGGTATAATTTTTGATGAGTGATGTGCATAAGTTTTGAATTTTGGCAATATTATTTGTTTTGTTTGTTGTCAATTATGATGTCTATGAAAAGGAAGAAGCTTATAATTAGCAAACAAATTAGAATTAGAATTAATAGTTAATTTTTGCGTAACTCCTATATAGTGCAAGAAAAAACATACATTCATTAAATAGGGATTTCTCAGTATATAGTAACTTAAACATTAAAGAAATAATGACACAGAAATTATGAAATAAAAGTTTACTTCTGCTATTGAAGAAAGAAAACAGTTATATATGAGGATTAAAATTGCATTAAAACACCACTGCAATACTTAACACATTGCTTTGACAGCCGTGCCTGCCATATAAATTGACAGATATATGAGGTAAGTTACATAGTGTCTTGGGTATTCTCTATTAGGTCCACAGCGGGAAAAAGAAGAAACAGGAAAGTTGTGTTTTATTATATAATAGGCAGTAGTTTGCATTCACTCATGTTCTGTACTTCTGTTTAGAGAACTTGCATGTAACATAATAAAAAATTCAGAGTTCTGTGTAAAAACTGAATTTTGCAATAAGAAAAGTGTTGTTGTATGTGGTAATGTAAATCATGTTTTTGATATATTGTGGTAACAAGTGGTAAAGCCTTTGAAATTTTTAAGTGTTCTTTGGACAGGTAACATTTTTTCAGATTAATATACATGAGAAATGGATACTCTTTTTTTATATGAATAAAGGGTTTTCGTGTTAGAAAATACATGCTAAGCCATCTGTCTGTTTCCAGCCTTTCCCACCATCTCTTCTACCCCTTGTGTAGTGTCTGCCTTTGTACCATCTTATTTGATGCTTACTGTACTTGGATCATTAGAAAATATTTTGCAACCATTGTCTCACAATATCCTGTTCACCATCATTACTTCCATCTTCACCATAATTACTTCCAAATAGTTTTCAGCATTACCATAATAGATATGTACATACATGTGCACTGTGTATCTACCGTCATTTAGAAATATGTATGAAAGTACAGCAACTGTTACCACAGATCACTGTACTTCTACTTATGGTCACTATGTGTAAGAGGGAAATTAGTTTCTGCTCTGTAGATCATCACTTAATGAGTTGCTTTCAAGAAAGTTGTTCCTTTTGAAAGAAGAGGATTTAATATATGAAGTGTAACTTAGCTTCCTTCAATATTTATTAGAATGTGTCCATTCCAGGGAATATCTTATTTGGTTGCCTGTGAAAATTGAATTTGTTAAATTATGTGAATAAATTATAGGGACATACCAATCCATACAAAACTGTGTGTGCTCGGGCTATAGAAGACTCAACAGTGGTCCGACTTCCAATGGCAGCATTCCAGGAAGTTTTTCAAGAATACCCTGATATTTTTATCAGAGTAGTTCAAGTCATTATGGTTCGATTGCAAAGGGTGACGTTTACAGCACTTCACCAGTATCTGGGGCTCTCTACGGAGCTTATGAATCCTGTGAGTATGCATCAGTTCATTGATGAGTGTGCGGTATTCTCTCCTAACTCTATATGTCCTTCCTTATGCAGTACACTTCCTTTTCCCTAATTTACTTTTCATCTTGCTCTCACTGCTAGGTTTATTCACCTGAAAGAAATCTTTAAAAAGATATCAGGTCTGCTGGTAGCCCATGAAACCCATGTATATATAGTGTGCTCAAGTGCAGATGAGTGAGGTCACAAGTGATCACTATTCTACGTAGGTCGTACTGAAAGTCATGAGCAACTTTTTTTTTTTGCATGCAACCTGGGAACAGCAGATGAAAGAGAGTACGGTGGTAGGTGGAACCAGCTGTTGTGTTAACCTTGAGTGTCTTGTGACATCAATAGCTTGCATCATGTGACCAGTATCACTCCTAACAAAATGGCCGACAACAGTATGTCATTTTGCCAGTGTGCTGTCATCAAATTTCTTGTGAAAGAGGAAATCCCTGCTGCAGAAATTCACCAGAGACTTCAGCATGCTTATGGAAGTGTGTGCATGGGTGCGAGCAGTGTTTGAAGATGGGTGAAACATTTTAAAGATGGGAACACCAGCATTGAAGATGAGCCTCGGAGCTGTCGTCCTCGAACAGCCTCAACTAAATGCAACAAGGAAAGAGTGGATGAGATCATTCAAGATGACAGGTGTGTGACTGTGGACACAATAGCCTGAAAACTTGTAGTAGGGCACAGTGCAGTACAGGAGATGATAGAAAGCTTGGGCTATAGGAAAGTTTGTGCTCGTTGGGTCCTGCGGTTATTGACCGAAGACGACAAAGGTCAGCGAAAAGCCATCACCTCAGAACTGCTGCAGAGATATCAACATGAAGGCGATGATTTTTGCTCTCTATTGTGACAGGTGACAAAAGCTGGTTTCACCATTTCAAGCCCGAAACGAAACGGTAGAGTTCGGAATGGCACCATTTGCGTTCTCCATCAGAAAAGAAGGCAAAGACAGTGCCATCAGCTGCGAAGGTGATGAGCACAGTTTTTTGGGATGCAGAGGGGTTTATTCTGACTGACTTCCTGGGACCTGGGCAAACCATTAATGCTGCTTGTTATGTCCAGACACTGCACAAGCTCTGTCGTGCATTGCGCAATAAATGTCTGGAACGAAACATCATCATCCTGCATGACAATGCTTGCCCCCACGCCGCTCACCTCACATTGGAAGCAATTGCAAAGATGGGGTGAGAAGTTCTTCCACACCCCTCCTATAGCCCTGATCTGGCACCCTCCGACTACCATCTTTTCGGATTTATGAAGGATCAGCTGCATGGACAACGTTTTGAGACAAGGGAGGCAATTCAGAAAGCAGTGCGTCAGTGTCTTCGGATGGCTGGAACGGAATTTTACAGAAGGGGAATTTTCAATCTCCCAGAACGCTGGGAGAAATGTGTACAAAGAAGTGGTGATTATGTGGAAAAATAAAGAAAGGTCTGTAGATTGAGGTGGTGTGTTTGGCTTGTCAATAATAAAGCATGTTACTTTACAAAAAATTGCTGCTCATGACTTTCAGTACGACCCTCGTAGTTCACTGCTATGGATTTTTGTTATAAGTGTAAATGTTTTACATTTACTTGTATTTAGTAACATGTTGAATGGTGAAAAGGGGCATTTACAGCCATAGTTTTATATAAGTAGGTTTTTCTGTCATTATTAAAAACAGATTAAATTTGGAGGTTGCTTGGTAGTGTTTAGCTGAAAGAAAAACCATTTTACCTTTCCTAACTGGACTACAGTACTATGTTACAATATCAGTTTTCATATGCAAAAGTCACATATCTTTCAGTTTAATTTTTTCTTTCCTGTCTGAACCTGAAGATTAAGATATATACAATTATAATTTTACCAATTGTTTTGTATCAATATGAACATTAGATTAAGGATGTTTGAGAACAGAGTACCAATGTGAGAGAGGAAGTAATATTAGGATAGAGAAAATTGAATAATGAGAACTTCATGATTTGTACTCTTTATTAATGTGATGAAATGAAGATGAATGAGGTGGGCAAGGCATGTAACATACATGTGAGAAATGAGAGAGGCATAGGAAATTTTGGGCAGATATTTTGAAGGCTGCGAAGTACTAGGGAGACAGGCATGGATGGGAAGATAAATTTAAAAGGCGTCTTAGAGAAATGGATGTGAGGATGCAGATTTGGTTTGTCATATTCGGTATAGGATTGAATGGTAGGCCCATGTAAACATTGTAATGAACCATTGGATTCCATTAAAGGTGAGAAATTCTTTACTTAACTATTTGTCTGTAACTTTGTTGACAAGATCATATGGTGAAGTAATTGTCAGTGTCCTTCAAGTGAACACTTGCTGACATGGTTTTTTTTTCCTTTACTCCATTTCAGTGTATAAACTATTTTTGCTGTAGTTAAAACTGCACTTTTATATATATTATAATATTTTCTGCAAATATAAGAAAATGAGCACATGTGTTAATTCTTCTCAGGATAAAGAATTATATGTATTTGTCAAATATGCTGTTGTAATGGGTCCATGTGTGTAGTTACATTTTCATAATAAAAGCACTCATTTATCCATCTTATATTGTTAATGTAGTAAAATCTTTCTACATGAGAGGGTATCCACATCACCCATTAAGGGTAAATTTATTGCATGCTCAGAAAATTTTGTTTATATATTTAGTTGTGCTGTAATTTGAAATATTGGTGGCTGTTAATCTAAAAGTCAGTATTTAAAGTAAGTATTATTAATTGCATAATATTGATAAACTTCCCGTGTCCCGTGGTTCATGTTGTCTCAAGTATGTACTGTTTTTTGTACTTTATTTTCAGGGCACTCAGCGTAGTAAAAAGCAGAGTCCCTTTGCAGGTTCTCCTGTGAGATCCAGAACAAGAGATAACATTGTACCAAAGGAAGAGAGCGGAATACCCATAGGTAGAAACATTAAATCTTCATAACTAACTGAAAGTTATGCAAGCAGTATATGAAGTAGTGTCTCTTAAATTGGTAACAGTTACATTCAGTTGTGCACTTGATAACTTTAATATTCATGAAGAGCCAGCTAGAATACTATTTATGTAGTATTAATATAGTATTAATGTGCCATTACAGTGAATAACATTGAGTGTCCTTCATTGCTGTCTGTTTTCATTCATTTGTTGTAGGCACTTCCCTGGACATGCTGTCTGGGGCATCACCTTCTGACCAGGTTGACTTTCTGTCTTTGGTGTCCGGTATGAATCTCCCTCCCCAAACACTCAATCGCATTAGGTCAAGATCTTGTCTGGAGATGAAATTGCCGTCATCTCAGTTTCAGCCACAACCAGATATGCTTCCAGAATTTGATCATCAGCAGCAAATATCTCCCCAGGTTTGTTATGTCAATGCATGGCTATGCATTCCAGAACAAACAATGGACAGAAGTTTCATTTACTAATTTGGTTGTCCTGCAAATGCACTACAAATCATTTTCACTAACAATCGGTGATGCTTTTCAATAGTGAAAGCTTCTATATTCATAACACTTCTTTGTGTTTTAGATTGCCATAATTTATTTTACAAATTTTGTTTTCATTTCTGTAAATAATTGCCTGATACCTGAATATTTCCTTATTTGATTTTCTTTTGTTCTGTTTTAAGTAATGGTTCATCTTTGACCTGTCAACAGGTGTGATCACTCATGTACTTCAGAGAGTAACTGTGTGCATATTAGAATTGTTTGTTTATGTCTAGAATCCATTTCTTTATGCAGCTATTCAAAATGACTAATCTCTGTATGAAAATAATATTACTATTGGTGAATTTACATGCTTCATGTTGCCTTCTTTGTCATTTTAAGACATGTTATGTAGGTGTGATGACTGCATAACTGAATATGATAACTTTTATTTTAGAGCTTTTACTTGTTTTTAATGTAGGTGACTTACACAAAAAGTGTACTGGATTTAAAATTTGTATATTATTTTTCTGTACAACATTCATTAAAACATCTTTTGCTGTGCTAAAATTTAGTGAGGTATGCTTGAGATAATGCAGGAACATATGTAAAGTGGTGGTTAAAATTGTTTATTCTTAATGAAAATTGAAGTGGTGGACAGTTGTCTTAAAATTCTCAAAATTTAATTTTAATCAAAATTATTTTCTCTCTTTGTGAGTTACATCATGTGTATAGACAGGCAGATGAACAGAGGAATTTTAATTGGTTGTTTTCAGGGATGCAGATATAGCATTACATGTCTTGTCTATTTACTGCTGTCTCACTCCATGGTGATAAGTAGATTGCTCTATTCATGCTCATAAGTAGATAGCTGTTTGCATTAAACAATATGTGTATATTTAGTGCTGAAACTGCGACAGCATCCAGGCAGACAGAATGACAGGAATTGGGGGAGACTGAAGGATTTTATATACCGCATATATAGGTCAAGTGTGTTGTATCCAGTGTGTAACGTAAGTGTAAGGTGGAGGAACATATTACAATATGTATGTCCTGTAATACTTGTATGGTACTGAAAACCAAAAATCTGGCTGATGTTTTCGAACTCCATATTCTATAAATTTTCAATTAAAAAAGTTTGTATTAATTAAATTGTAAAATTAACTTTCCTTTTCACTTCATATAACACTTCATACATATGTTCATAATATGTTTGTACACCATTTCCCACCATTTTTTTTAAGTGTTTCTTGGATGTGGTCAGCTTTACCCACATCTGTAAATTTCTTAAATTAATATCTTGATTAGTAAAAAAAAAAAAAAGGTAAAGAGATAAAGCTATCCCTGTAACAGGCCCTGAAGGCCCATAGGGTTGTGAGATGTCAAGGCTGTAGTGTGGCTGGAAGGATTAGGCAAATTGAAAAAATCCACCTCATTGGGACTCGAACCAGCTACCTTCTGACTTCTAGCATAGTGCCTCATCCAACTACACTATCACATGTCCCTCTTGATTAGTATTGTCTTTTACAAATGAGTTATTGTAATAAAGGTAAAGCTATCTCTTTAACAGGCCATGGAAGCCCATAAGGTTGTGGGACATCGAGACTCTCACCTTTCATAGACATTGGGCTCACAGATGGCAATAAGGTTGTCAACCTTACATGCTGGCTGCCCTTTACCCCCAGGAAGATTCCTGGTACTCATTTTTGTTAGAGGATGACTTGACCTCAGGGCCATAGTATGGCTGGAAGGATTAGGTAAATTGAAAAATCTGATTGCCTCATCAGGAATCGAACCCACGACCTTCTGGCTTGTATCATAGTGGCTCAACCAACTCAGATCAGGTCCAGTGATTGAGAATAGCTCTTTCTAAGGGGCCCAACTGAGTAGGTTAAACCTTCCCTATACACCTGAAGACGGAGACAGATCCAGTCTCCGAAACGTTGTGGTTTTTTGTCTTTTTTATATACCGGACGATGGGTGAAGTCCAAAATAAGCCAAAAGAAGTTCAGATCATTCTGTCTCTAATTATGAATTTTCAATTAGTATGAAACAAATTTTGAATCAGGAAATTAAAATCATACACCTAGAAGCGTCAGACCTCCCCTGTATATTCTAGTGGTCAGAGTTCCTGGCTACAGATCCAGAGGTCTCAGGTACAATTTCCGGCGCTGCCAGATTTTCTGAGAAGGTGTGGGTCTGGAGTGGGGTCCACTAAGCCTTGTGAGGATAATTGAGGAGCTATTTCAAGGAAATAGTGGCTCTGGTCTAGAAAATCGAGATTAACGGCCTTGGGGATCCGTTGTGCTGACCACGCAGCACTCTCTATCCACTAAAGTTGGCACTAACTTTGCTGATAAGTGGCAGTTGCTTGGTCAGTATAGTTTGCTTGCAGACTACAGGCCATGAATTTTTTTTTTTTTGTTTATGAAACAAATTTTAATTTAACTGATTTTCACATAATGAATGACTTTCAAAGAACAGCCTTTCATGGAATGCATTGAGGATGTATAATTTAACAATGCTGAAGTGATATGGTATAGTAAGAGAACATTTTCTTCTTTATTGTAAGATTCTATTAAAATTTTATTTTGCATCAGTTAATATATTGTCATGTGTTGGGTGTATAATGCGACAAATAATTTCACGCCATGTTTGATATAGTGAATTTTATTCCACATTCACTCTTACAATCACACAAATTACAGATCCACAATTACTGCCATTGGCATATCACAAATACTGTACTGCAGTTAACTGGTGACTGACTCGTAACTAGAGATCTGGAGAACTGTAACTCATTCACTTGAGAGCTGTAACTAACTCGTAGGCTTGCTCGGAACTAACTGTGAATAGTCTTCGCTGCTCCTTATTTAGCCTCGTTCTGGACAACACAGAAAACAGCCACGTAATATGCACCACTGTTGTCTGGTGCCATGTTGCTAGCAACGCTGTCGGGAGTTGTTTACTGCTGCCTAGCAACTGCGGTATCCCTTGGTGATGTCACCGCTGGCGGGGTAGGCAAAGGAGTGTTGACTCGCCTGTTACCTTAGTAACGACAGCGATCTGATAGCGTTACATAACCGCTGGCGGGGGAAGGGTGTCCCTGCATAGCGCAACACGTCACAATATTGATGAACTTGTACATTATGTTTAGAACTTACTCAGTATGTGTAATGACCATTGTTACTTATGGTCTTGCTACGGACTGCTGTGGAACCTCCATTTAATATTCCTCAGTTCTGGATTGTCCATCATTTAGTGTTCAGTTTCACTGTTCTCAGGTCATTAATAAATTACCTCCATTTAAGATTTTCATCAGTTTAGTGTTCAAATCTGCTGCCTCCAAAGGAAACCTTAAATGGGGATTTCATTATATTTAAACGTGAATTTGTAATTTGGAATTGTATTTTTAATTGTGCCAGGCTCCTGATGTACAGCCGAATGTAAGTAGTTCAAAGCGAAGAATTGCTGCTGTCCCAGAATCAGTAGATGAAGAAACCTTAATACAGATTGCCACAGAAACATTTGTGAAAGAGCTAGGACTTGAAGATGACACTGTGCTCCGTGGAGGAAAGGTGGAAATTCGTGAGGTACCAGCTGGAACATACCTCATGAAAGAAGAATCCCACAAAGTAATTAAATGTTTAAGTATTACTTTCTCTCATTATGAGGAAATGACGTGGGGCAATCCAAAAGTTCCCGAAATTTGAATTTTGCATGCGAATGGTTATGAGTACATCGAAATACCGCTAGGTGTCTCCTAACACATCCTTCTTGAATCAGTGTGGCAAGCAGCGTCGAGTTGAGTGGTTGGGTTTATTGTTGGTGAACGTATTTCCATTGTTGTGTTTCCGTGACTTTGCGGTTTTGCGAGAGAGAGCAGCGTGTCTGTATAAAGTTTTGTTTCAAACTTGGGAAAACTGCTGCAGAAACACACCAAATGTTGAAGCAAGCTTTTGGTGAAAACAGTTTAGGCCAGACACAAACTTACAACTGGTATAAGCATTTTAAAAATGGCCGAACATTGACTGATGATGACGATCGTTCAGGACGGCCGTCAATAGGCAAAACACCAGAAAATGTCGCGAAAGTTAGGGATCTGATTCTGCAAGATCGTAGACTGACCATCCAAGACCTCTGTAACACCTTGGGACTAAGTTATTGTACATGTCAGCGAATTTTGTCAGAGGAACTGAACATGAGGAAGATTGCGGCGAAGTTTGTGCCACAACTGCTGCAAAATGAACAGAAGCAGCATCGCTTGGAAGTCTGCAGGGAACTTCAGCAACAGCTTCAAGGGGATCCACACTTTCTTTCGAAGGTTGTCACTGGTGACGAAAGTTGGGTTTATGGCTATGACCCTGAAAGCAAGCAGCATTCGTCGCAATGGAAGAGCCCTTCTTCACCTCGACCAAAAAAAGCTCGACAAGTCAAGAGCAACATTAAGTCCATGTTGATCTGTTTTTTTATATTGACGAGATTGTTCATAAGGAGTTCGTCCCTCGTGGTCAGACAGTCAATAAAGAGTTCTATCGCGATGTTCTAAGGCGTTTGAGGGAGAACATGAGAAAACGTCCAGAGAAGTGGCGAACGAACGACTGGGTACTCCACCATGACAACGCACGACCACATACGGCTTACACTGTGCAGGAATTTTTGGCTAAAAACAAGATGACAGTTGTTCCCCACCCACTGTACTCGCCAGACTTAGCTCCGTGCGACTTCTTTCTCTTCCCCAAGATGAAAATCAAGTCGAAGGGGCGAAGATTTGATACTGTTGAGGAAATTCAAGCGGAAACACAGATGGTACTAAACACCCTAACAAAGAAAGACTTCCAGGATGCATTTGAAAAGTGGCAGAAACGCTGGGATCAGTGTATGCGCTCCCAAGGGGACTACTTTGAAGGTGATGGTGCAGAATAAGATCTAGGTAAGATGTAATAGTTTTTATTAATATATTTCGGGAACTTTTGGATTGCACCACGTAATTTCATGAACATATGTCTGTTGGTGTGGATTGGGGAAGTTGACCAAATAGGACAGAAGACTATGACATGAATTGTATTTGTATATTAAATAATATTTTAGTGTAGTTACAAATTTGCAAAAGCCATGCACAATTTGAAAGGTTTCAAAATGTAAAAATATCTGAAAGCAACAAAAATAAAGCAAGTTAAATTCAGCATGGAATAAAGTGAAGAATATATCCAGGAAATACTGTTTTCTTGTTGTTATTCAGTTTAGACATTGTTGTCCTGTGTGTGTTACAAGTATGAGAGGTAAGTTGGAACATACTCAGGATTGTGTTAATGGTGTTGAATCTTCAGATTATACTACCATGGGTGTAATCCTTTGAACGCTGTATTGTACAACATTGTTAAAAATAATTTATGATTGGAGAGAGATTGCGGGACTTTTTTGTCAGGTTAGAGTGTGGCTTTTTTTGTTCACATACAAAATTCTTCAGTACTTCAGAAACTGTGGAGCTAATAGGCTTTTAGTTGGAGCTCATTTTATGTGAACATTCTTTCCTTCATCCTACCATTTGCAAGCAACAAAATTAATTTGCTTTACTTGCTGGGCACACAGAGCCTACCATGGTCAGCAACAGGAGCTCAACACAGTAATACGAAAAATTTGATACACTTTCATCTGATGTGCTCTGTGCTGGTAATTATCTGTGTTTTTATTTAAGGGAATTTAATTTGACTACAGAGTAATGGTTTAGTTTTATTACATGCCTTGTGTGTCAGTAGTGCAATCTACTGGCAGTGATGGAACTGGCATGGCTTTATAGGAGTCTTGTCTGACAGCCAAATGTCCATATATCTTTGTGGTATACATTATCATTCTGTTATGTTCATACACTTTGCTAAACTTCAACTTGGACTAATGGACTAAGAAATTTAATGGGTGTATTGTGACATGAAAAGGAGTCACTAACAGATAATTTCATGCTCTTCATTTATTGTTTCTTTACACCCTTGTTCTGTTAAGTTCTCATACTTTTGTGCAATTAATGTTGAAATTATAATTTTAAATGGAATATTCTGAAAAGTAATACTTCAATAAAACATGTTTTGCTTATTTTTTTCTGTTTTAAGGATGTAGCTTTGATTTACTTGCTTTCTGGGACATTAGTTGTCTCTCAGAAGATAGCTGATTCTGGGCAGGAAGTCACAATGTTTGTTGCCCATCCTGGAGAAATTGTAGGTGGATTAGCTGTCCTCACTGGAGAGCCAAGTTTCTTTTCCATTAGAGCAAAACATGCATCAAGGATAGCTATGCTCTCCAAGAATACATTTTATAGGTAAGTTTAGTAAACAATAAAGTTCATGAACTCATCATGGTAGAAGTGTTGCATACCTTATTGCCGAATATCATTGAGGTCACCTCCAAAGTACTCCCCTTGGGAATCTATACACCGATGCCAGCACCTAGTCCACCCTTCAAATCAATTTCGGAACTGGTTTTGTGGACTGTCCTTCAGAGCTGCCCTTGTATTACTCTTGATGTCATCAGTGACATCAAACGCCTTCCTTTCAGTGTTTCCTTTATCTTTGGGAACAGAAGTCATTGGGGGCTAGATCCAGTGAATATGGAGGGTCTTCCAACACAGTTATTTGTTTACTAGCTAAAATCTCCCACACAGACAGTGCCATTTGAGCAGGTGCATTGTTGTGATGCAAGATCCATGAGTTGTTGGCAGAATGTTTGGGTTGTTTCCATCTAACTTTTTCACTCAGCCTTTACACTACTTCCAAATAGTAAACTTGGTTAACTATATGTCTGGTTGGTACAAACTCATAATGAACAGTCCCTCTAATATCAAAAAAAGGTAGTAACATTGCTTTGACTCTTGATTTGGACTGAGAGAACTTTTTTGGTCTTGGAGAATTGGCAGTCTTCCGTTGTGCACTTTGCCGCTTTGTTTCAGGGTTGTATTGGTAGACCCATGTTTTATCTCCTGTGATGACATGGCCCAAAATGTCATCTTGCCTCTCTAGAAGGTCTTGGCAAATTTCAACTCTTCTTTGATTTGTTCTTCAGTGAGCTCATTTGGGACCATTTTTGCACAAACCTTCCTCACGTCAGGATCTTCAGTTAAGAATTTCCTGTTTCTCTGTTAATGCGTGCTTGCTCTGCTATGCTCCCGAGAGTCAGCTGACGATTTTCACGCATATTTGACGAACTTTTGCAATATTTTCTTCAGTTCTGTTCGTTGCTAACCATCCTGATCTCTCTTCATCAGTGACACTTTCTCTTCCCTCAGATAAACGTGTCACCCACTTTTAAACTGATGTTTTCTTCTTAGCATTATTCCCGTAAACTTGCACTAACAGCTTTTGATTTTGCTTCCACTCTTGCTAAAGAAATTTAATGTTTGTTGCTCTGATACAAACTCCAGCATTCTCACAACAGCACACCAAAGCACACTCACACAATAATAGACGTCACTCAGATGAAGACTGCCATAGATCAACCACAACACAGCTGTGAAAAGCTGGTATGCCAACGTCATCAAACCATCCTGAGATTTCTGTCCACCGCTGCTATGACGAGCACAGTGGCAGGTTTGCGAACTTTATTGTCAGGCCTCGTATGTATGTATGTATGTATGTGCAGCATGCAAATAATCAAAATGAAGATACTTGCTCATATACAGTATGTTACTGATGAATTAGTGTTGGAATTGAAGGGGCATCTTAAATAGTATATTAGTAAAATGAAGTATGGTTGTGAATGTGGAAACCTCTTTGGTTTATTAAATATCACTGAAATTATCACCTGACTACATTAAACTGGGTCCATGACACTCACTTAGTTAAGAAATTCCCCACTTATGGAACCCAAAGGACCATTATATTCATAATGACCTACCTCTTTAATCATCTGCTCAACATGATTAATTCAGTCCACACTTACATGTTTCTTTTTTGTCCAGACCCATTTGCTTAATCTTCCATTTACATGTGGGTCTCCCAAATAACCTCTTCCCATCAGATTTTCCAATTAAACTTCTTCTGTCACTTCTCTATCTTATGTCTAAATATTCTCTTAAGAATTATGTTCTCTAACATTGAAACCATCTTTCCTTAGGTTTAGAAACCAAGCTTTACACCTATCCAAAATGATATGACAGGTAACATAAATCCAGGTGAAGTTTAGTTTTGAAGTAAACTACACTCAACTCTCGATTATCCGGGATAATGGTGGGGATGGGAATCACAATTAATAAAAAACCCGGTTAAGACAGATTTTATTAAAANCCTTTTAATACCTTCATAATACTATAGACCTACCTGTATTTAAATTTATTCATCCTCATTTCTATGTCATCTCATGGCCTATTTAATACTTTCTTTACATTACACTCAGTATGAATTAGTTATTTCAATCACTGTTCAACAACATCCAGCACTTTTTACGGTCACACTTAACACTTAAAATAATTTAATACTGTCTTTTGCTTTTTCGCGGCATTTTCCTTTTTACGGATATCCATACGAAGCCTACGTAATATTAGCTTGTCACTTAATAAACTGTTCTCTTCACTCTCAAGATAGTCTAATAAGGATTCCAAATGATTAAGAGCAGCACCATGTGATATTTTCTTACTAGCAGCACTGTCCACCTCTTCCTCATATTCACTTTCTTCCCGCTCTTCTGGCTGCACCCCCACTGAAGTTACGATTTCGTCACTGCTTAACATTTCGAAGCCCGGTTCACACGAGTCACAGTTAAACCACTCTCTTATATTTTCCTCGTTGACTTCTTCACCACCATGAACTTGGTTAGCCAATTTTGTCAATTCTATGGCTACCTCATTTTCACTGGATGCAGTGAATCCATGGATTTCGTCATCTTCATTAGTGATGAAAGGCATCAGTTTCTTCCATGAATTTTTCAATACAGATGGCTTTACTGTATCCCACGCTGTTGAAATCTCGTATATGGCATCTAACATTGAAAAGGACTTCCAGAAACACGTCAGATCATTGCCTTCATCGATGTACTTTTGTAGCAAATTTGATCTGTAGATTCTCTTCATACTTGAGATAACTCCTTGATCCATTGGTTGGATAAGTGTGGTAACATTAGGAGGAAAATATTTCACAAAAATATTTCCATCATCTGACCTCCGGAGACTTTTGTTAGGATGTGAGGGTGCATTGTCAATGAGGAGCACAGCTTTCTCAGGTAGGCCTTGAGATTTTAGATGGTCATGAACTTGAGGCACAAATCTAAAATCAAGCCATTCTTTAAATATCGCTCTATTCATCCAAACTCCTTTCTGATTAAAATAATGGATAGGCAGACTTAAAGCTACTGTTCCTTTAAAAGAGCGTAGTCTTTTGGCTTTGCCGATAAGTACTGGTGTTAGTTTGTGTGTTCCTGATGCATTAGAACAGCACAAGGCTGTCAGTCTCTCCTTACTGGGTCTGTGACCTGGAGCCTGTCTTTCATTTTGAGATGCCAAAGTTCTGGTTGGCAAGCACTTCCAATAAAGACCCGTTTCATCAGCATTATAGATTTGTTCTGGCTGCAGATTTTCACTTTTCATGAAACTATCAAAATTGGTGCAAAATTGAACTGATGATGACAAGTCCCCTGACCATTTCTCACCTTGAATACTAATTTTTCTTATTCCGTGACACTGCTTGAAACGTGTTAGCCAACCGGAAGAAGCGTCAAAACTTTCTTGTAGTTCAAGTGCTTCGGAAAAAATTTTGCTTGTTTAGCACAAACTGCTCTTGTTATTGTTGTTCCCTGTGCCCTTAGTTGATTAAACAAGATGAGCATTGCTTTGTCGAGATCATTATATGTTGATTTTCATGAAGTTAATAGAAAGTCCGTCGAGTGTAACAATTTGTAGGTCACTTCTTTATCACTTCTGCCTTACATGTTTCGGTTTGACACAACCATCATCAGAGGCACTTACTACAATTATGAAAACACTGTCGTTGTTTATGATGTTCACAGTTATGTTTGTTGTGTGGACACTGCTACAATATGTTGACGTGTAAAAGCACAACACTTGCTAGGATAGTTGAGTACACTATCAATTCTCACCTTCCATCCGAAACCGTTTCTAAGTTAAAACGCTAATGCTAAAATATTTAAAATATTTAAAACATTTTATGTAAAATGCTAAGCTCCTCCTTGTTAATTCATCCCGAAGATGGGAGATGTCAGCTTGAGGTTGTATGGCTTATGGTTAGATGTTTCCTATGTGCTGTGTGTTGTGTACTACACAACAGTAGCAACAACACACAGTACACAACACACAGCACATAGGAAACATCTAACCATAAGCCATACAACCTCAAGCTGACATCTCCCATCTTCGGGATGAATTAACAAGGAGGAGCTTAGCATTTTACATAAAATGTTTTAAATATTTTAAATATTTTAGCATTAGCGTTTTAACTTAGAAACGGTTTCGGATGGAAGGTGAGAATTGATAGTGTACTCAACTATCCTAGCAAGTGTTGTGCTTTTACATGTCAACATATTGTAGCAGTGTCCACACAACAAACATAACTGTGAACATCATAAACAACGACAGTGTTTTCATAATTGTAGTAAGTGCCTCTGATGATGGTTGTGTCAAACCGAAACATGTAAGGCAGAAGTGATAAAGAAGTGACCTACAAATTGTTACACTCGACAAACTTTCTATTAACTTTGTGATTGATAGTGTAACGGACCAAAAATGAAACAATTCAAAAATTGATTTTCATGGTTTTTCTCTTCTTCATTCCACTTGAATTAGAAGACGAAGCAAAGGAAATTAATTGATTCTTTTGTTTTTTCAGATCACGAATAGTTTGTTCTCCAATACCATATTGCATTGCTAATTGTTTAACTACACCTCTTTTTCCCAACTGATTGATAATTTCAAGTTTCTGTTGAATACTTAACACAACACACTTCCTTTTACACCCTGACATTTTGCTAACACACTTTAAGATCGATACAAAGAGACTAACTGGGACGGTGTATTTGTCCTTGAAACTTTCCACAAATCCTTGCATTCTTTCACCCCTACCCTAGAACATCGTGTTAGCATAACAGGACCAAAAAATGCAGAGCTTGGTTCACACTAGTGTGAAAATAGTGTTACAACTCATCATGTGAATATCTTTGGACCCGTGGAAGAAAATGGAATATGGAGGAAGAGGTATAACCATGAGCTATACAAACTATTTAATGAACCAGACATTATTGGATTTATAAAGGTGAAAAGGCTTGAATGGGCTGGACTCATAATACGTGCCAGCGAGAATAGAACCATCAAGAAAATGCTTAATACTAAACCAGAAGGAAATAGGAGAGTGGGAAGACCAAGGTTAAGATGGGAAGGATGTGTGTGGCAGGACATAAGAATTTTGGGTGTAAAGAACTGGAGGAATGTAGCATCGAATAGAGAAGAATGGTAGCAATCCCGAGGAAGACCAGGGCTCACAAAGGGCTGTCGTGCCAGTGATGATGATGATGATGATGATGATGATGATGATGATGACTCACCATGTGAAACAAAAGCGAATGAATATTAAACAAGATAGAAGCCTCAAAATAGCCCCGGTTAAGCCGCAAACCGGTTTATCTGCCCCCGGATAATCAGGAGTTGAGTGTATATAGAAACCCAGAAAAGCACGCACTGTAAGCCAGTACATATGTTAATTAATTATGTTTTTAAACAGGAGATAAAAAGACAAAGAGATTCAGTGCTACATCATTGTAGGATTATTGTACAAGATCCTGGCTATGTGATATCTTGAAATACTGAATATTTTAAATTTATTGAATACAGTTTGGTTTGAATTGAATATTTTGAATTAATTTTAGTATGCAACCTATGTAGTTCTCATTTAATTTTGCTCTCCAAGAATTCAGTGCCACTTCAGTGTAGGATTATTGTATTGTATTGTATTATGAAATCTTGAAATTCTGAATATTTTGAATTGAATTAAATATTTTTAATTAACTTTAATATGCAAGCTGTGTAGTTCTCATTTAATTTTGCTCTCCAAGAATTATGTGGACTGGGAGTGGAAAGCTTGATTCAGCTGTCCACTGTCTTGTGTTACATGCATCAGTGGCTTCATTTGTCATGGCCTACATAACATCAAGAGCTAATCAGTCAGTATAAGAAAACAAATCTGTACAACTTGCAATGAATAAAATACATGTTTTAAAGTGAAATTTCTGGAACACCATTCTTGCTGAGTTCTCCTGTTGCCAAATATATATACATGAATAAATATTTTGTGTTTTTATGTAAGAAAAATCTGGTAGCAATATAAGTAGTGTGACTCATTGATCTGTCGCTATAAAAAGAGTATTGTTTTCAATTTTGTTGTGTATTTTACTGTTTTATGCTTCTTTCTGGCAGCATTATGCGAGACAGGCCGCAAGTGGTATTACACATAGCTCACACAGTTGTAAGAAGGTTGTCGCCCTTTGTACGTCAAGTGGACTTTGCTTTAGACTGGGTGTTTGTAGAAAGTGGACGTGCTGTTTACAGGTGAGAACTGTGGTCTTATGTTAATAAATGTAAAGTGATAAATATTAACAGGTTGCTGAATTATGATCAGATTATTATTATTATTATTATTTCTTCCTTACTCCATTACATCTATAGTAGGCTAAAGGCCTAGATACAGAATTGTGTCAATTTATCTTGTTAATACTATCAAGCAATTGTCAAAAAGACTTATAATATATGACAGTGTTTGTTTACATCATAATACAATTACTCTCAAGCACAATACACTCAAAATTATCATTTAAAATAAAAATTTAAGATAAAAGTTTCCGTCAAAAGTAACAGAATATTTTGGTCATATAGCTTTAACATATACAACAAATCCAACATATAAAAACATCAGTTATAAATATGGTTATCGTACATTCACGATGATGGTTTTACATTTGTTATCATATATCAAGCTGTATTTAATTTTTTTATTATCTCATCTATATGTCTTTCCCAAGATATATGATTTTGGACAGTCAGGCCAAGAAATTTTATGTGATTTGTATTTAATAAAACCATTCCTATGCCTCCCATTTCTCTAACTACATTAATTTTACAGTGAAGTTTATATAATATGTTTTCATTATATTAAGTGACATTAAATTTTTTTAAAATCAGTCCTCCAGCATCCTATATACTCCTTTATTATATTCTTAAGTTTTATTAGATTGTCTTGAGAGATTAAAAAACTGGCATTATCAGCAAATAGAATGGGAATACTCTTAGTCTTTCAAAATCTTGGGTAGGTCATTTATATATATTATAAACAGCAGTGGTCCCAGTATCGACCCTTGCGGGACACCATTAGTTACTTTAACCCATCGAGAGTGTTCTTTACTACTGTTTGTTCCATTGGAGATAGCAGTTCTCCGTTTTCTATTCAATAGATATGACTTATATAGGTCGTATTGTCTGTCTATTATTCCATAATACCTCAATTTATTGAATAATATATTGTGGCTAACATAATCGAAAGCCCTTTCTAAGCCACAGAAAATACCACATACTTGCATTTTTTTATTTAATGAGTCTAGTATTCCAGAGATAAGTCTATAAATTGCATTTTCAGTCCCTTGATTTTCTCTAAATCCAAACTGGTATTTGCTTAATATACTATTATCATTCAAATGTTTTAGCAATCTGCTATGCATTACCTTCTCAAATATCTTACTAATGGATGTCAATAAGGATATAGGTCTGTAATTTGATTCTAGGTTTTTATCACCTATTTTGTATATTGGTACAATTGTAGCATATTTTAATCTGTCTGGGAAAATACCCTCATGCATAGCTCTGTTACATAAGTAACTTATAGGTTCACTAATAAAGATTTTACAGGCTTTCAGTATATTATTTGAAATTTCATCATATCCATGGGTTTGACTAGATTTTAGGGACCATATAATCCTTTTTATTTCCCTACTCATAGTTTTTATAGTTTTTATGCTAGGTAGTGGAGTCTCAAATGAATCAGTCATATGTCATATAATTTGTAGTTTTAGATTTATTATTTTCACGTTTCCTTTTATATATTTATGTATATTATCCGCTATACCACTAAAATACCTATTAAATGTTTCAACAATATTGTTCAAATTAGTATTCTTTTTACCTTCAGTGTCCAAGGTTTGAATATTTTCTCTATTTCCTTTTTTTAACACTTCACTATTTATTATTCTTCAGGTGGTTCTGCCTTTATTTTTTGAATATTTAATTTGTTTATCATATGTCATCTTCTTAGCTAGATTTATCACTCCAATTAATATTTTACAGTAGTTCTTATAATAGGTGGCTATTATAGGGCTCTTACTTTTGTTTGCTTCAACATATAATATCCTTTTCTTTTTCTACAAGAAATTCTTATACCAGTGGTAATCCATGATTTCTGTTTATAATTTTGTCTACTTGTTACTGGAAATGACTCATAAAAATGTCTCAAAAATATATTTAAAAATTGATTAAAACTAGTATTAATGTGATTATATTTATAAACCAGTTCCCATTTTTCACAACTTAGTTTCATTCTAAATTCTGCCATATTATGATCATTTATATTTCTTTTTACCAGTATTTTGTTCTTTTTGATACAAGGTAATGGAAATTGTTCAATTAATAATTGTGCTTCATGATCCGATAATCCATTAGAGACAGAAAAACTTCATAGTTGGTAATATATTGTTCGTCAATAAATATATTATCAATAGTTGTGGATGAATTTGGTCCTACTCTAGTAGGAAAGGTAATAATACTTCAAAGATTGAGGGAGCTAAGAATATCTTCAAATCTAGTTTTCTTATGAGAATTTTCCATATAATTCACATTAAAATCCCCACTAACAATAACTTTATCCTTTTTTTATACAAATTTTGTAGAATCAATTCCAGTTTACTCAAAAATATTTCATAGTCACTGGAAGGTGATCTATGTATAGTTAAAATAATTACTTTAAAATTTATAGTATTTAAAGTGACAGCGCAGGCTTCAATATCCTTATCACAACAAAATTTATCAAGGTTAATAGTATGAGCTGTTAAAC
Organism: Cryptotermes secundus; assembly: GCF_002891405.2. Classification (NCBI taxonomy): domain Eukaryota; kingdom Metazoa; phylum Arthropoda; class Insecta; order Blattodea; family Kalotermitidae; genus Cryptotermes; species Cryptotermes secundus. Next base: position 116,206 of record NW_019728499.1, on the reverse strand, counting down.
TATCATGCACATACATACACGCTCCACCCTTCTTAAAATTTTTCCTACTATAATATGCACCTAAACTATAATTGGCCAAATTAATATGAACTATTTCATCACTACCAAGATGATGATTGGTGAAACAGAGTACTTGAGGTGTATACTCTTCTAAATGACATAATATTTCATTATACTTATTTCTTAAATCATGCAGATTTTGGTGAAATATTTTTACAACGTTACTTTTCGTAGTTTTTGTTCTACACGTATGAAATAGTTTTACCATAAGAAATCATTTGATTTTGTTGCTGGATTTTTTCTAGTTCTAATAGATTTTTTGCTATTAGCCTCTGTTTCTTGACCTTGACACTTATTTAATTTTACAGTCTTTTTACAATTATTCGACAACATTAATTCTTCAATTTCATTTTGTGCATATGAATTTTCTTCATGCAAAATATCCTCTTTCCATTGCATTTGGATAGGATTAATTTCTGACTTAGTTAAGAGTTGATCGATTTTCTTGCCAGCTCTTGAGGCAACTAACTCTTTGCCCAATAGATTTAGATGTTGTCAATGCCTAGTAAAATTTTGTCTTTGTAGATCAATTTCCATTAGTTTCACATTTGAATTCAGTTTGCTTATTTTCTTTACTTGCCTATTTAATTTCAATACCTCTTTATTTACACTGGAAATAGCTGTAAGATCATATCTATGTAGTGTGTGGATTAGAATGATATTTGTCCTTTTATGCTCTTCCATAAACTTCATTAACCTTTAACGACCGAAAGTCCGGTATACCGGACGGTACCTGTGACCTCGAAGATGCCGAAAGTCCAGTATACTGGACGCAAGACATGTGCTCACTTTAGAAGTGCTGACGGTTAGACGTTGAGTTTGAAACCAAAACAAACACACACAAGTTCAAGTCAGAGGTCCAGTTGTTGGCTCTGAACAATAAAACCCTTCATCATGGCACTGGGTTCGATTTCGTTTACATGTAGGTAAGACTGTTTGTGACTTGGTCAGCCAAACAGAGTGGAAGCTTCTTCACAGAAAAGCTGACCCAACATTCCTCTGTGCGGGCAGATCACTGCTTCTGTAGCTCTCAAGGAAGTGTGACGTGTTTAGTGAGTGTCTGAATTATCAGCTTGTGAGTCAGTGGCGGACTGTTTCTCTGGGGAAGCCAAGATTTTTCATTGAGTCATCTGGAACTGAACATTGACAACACTGTCCGGCCAGCCAGATAGAAACAATAACTTCCTGTTTGTTCGCTAAGCGAGAGACTGAACCAGATTGTCTACCAGCGTATGAGAAGTGAGGTCTGTGTGACCTTCACAACGCGCTGAAGCAAACTCTGCCTCTCCGCGCTCCCGCACGCAGTATCTATAGTAGCGTAAACTTACACGACGCAACGAGTTGAAACTCGTGTACAGTCTGACCAAACATATTGGTGTATAGTGTCAATGTATTTTGGATATAACGACGTCTCAAATTTGAAGAAAAACTTATGGGTAAGTCTTTTGGAATTTCATTGCACATATAATAGAGAGTATATTTTGAATTTCATGACATAACAATTACAGTTAATTTTTATTTGTAAAAATTGTCATAGGTATATTGTAGGAAATTTCATTCTCTTTCAGGCGGTTTTTAGTTCGTATTTCTAAGTTGCATAGAACGGAAAATATGTAGTTTTTTCTGAAAGTCTACAATATTAAAAGGGCAACGTCAAATTAACTCCGGCAGCAGCGCAGTCGTGGGGGGTTTAAATGCCGGCTCTTAAAGGTTAAGCACTTAAGTGCTTCGTTTGTATTATTTTTACTAATATCATTTGCCCCAGCCCACAAGATCAAGATATCCTTGTTACATAATGAAGGAACTTTATCTATAGCCATTGTCAAAATATCACTCATCAAGGCACCTGGTTTGGTAACTCCCATAATATCGTATCTGTGGTCCAAAATCATGTGAAGTTCAGCTGCACTTTTTTTTTGCATGGCTATTGCCAATCCGTATTTTATGTTTGTATTTTCTCTGACTTTCTTCATATTTAATCTTCTCTTTTGTCAAGGTATGATTCGTTATATTTCTTGCTCCTAGTTCCTTCAGTCCGTTCTTCATCATCTCTGAGGTTATGTTTCACATCAGGTTTATTCACGTTTGTGGGTATTGTATTAAATTTCTACTAAAAACATCCAGATTTCTTTTCTTTTTGTCTATTACTAATTCCCAGTCTTCTTCCATTAATAAAGTTTTAGCTTGTTCACAATAATTATTATTTCATTCCAGCTCACTCGGATTATTTAGTCTCACGTTATCACTTAACTCAGCTTGAAGCACTTTTATAATTTATTTATAAGATAATATTTCCTCCTTTGCTTTTTGTAATTCACTGTTCAATTTAGTGCAGTTTTGACAGTTTGTTTCTAGTTTATCATTCACAGTTTCAGCATATATATCAGAGCAATTCACACTGCACATATTTAGTTACTATAGGATTCTGACGATGGTGTATAACACACTGATATGTTAGGTTTTTGGACTTTATCCATCGTCCTGGTTTTTTAAGATAACAAATTAAAACACGACGTTTCGGAAACTGGATCTGTTTCCGTCCTCAGGTGAAGGAAAACCCTATTCAGTTGGGTCCGTTAGAAAGAGCTAGCCTCAATCACTGGACCGAAACGTTGTGTTTTTATTTGTTATCTTAAAAACCAGGACAATGGATAAAGTCCAAAAACCTAACATATCACTGCACATATTGTTAGCCGCCATGATGTTGTCAATTTTGAATATGTCTCATATATAGTATGATTGTTTTAATATAATTTCTCGACCTACCTGTATGACTGATACATTGACTGTCCATGCCAAACAGGTTTGAGTCATGTCTGGGACACTGGATATCTGTATTGAAATTTTTGTTGTTTTCATGCCACTATCCATGAATGGGGATGTAAGTTTCTTGCTGCTGTGGTGCTGGCAGCCAGATTTTAAATTGGGGATAATGGTGCATATTTATTTTGTAAGCAGAAGTTGTGCTTTTGATTAACTCACTTAAATTAACCACCTTTTAAGCTGGTTAAGCAAAAGTCCATTGTGCTTTTACTGCTGAAACCCGCAGTTTAAAAATTCTGCCACATGGTGTGTTCGTCATTTCAGTATCGTTGGTTTCTGGAATATTTTGCTCCATTTCATGTGGATCAACTTACTGTAATCATGTTTTGTTTTGTATGTGAATTCTTTTTATTGTATTTACAGGCAAGGAGATGAATCTGACAGTACTTTCATCGTTCTGAGCGGCCGACTTAGATCCGTTATAACTCACAGTAATGGAAAGAAAGAATTAGTGGGTGAATATGGCAAAGGAGATTTGGTGGGAATTGTAAGTAGTCATTATTTGCACTTGATGGAAAGTGAAAGTTGACATTTCAAAATGTCCACATGCCCTTTTACATACAGCTAAATATTTAAAACTTAAATTAAGGAAATAAAGTCTATCAGTCCATATATATTTATATAACTGATAACAGTTTTTCCCTGTATGTTTTCGTGTTAAAAATATTTTTGAATTATATAATGTATTTTAACCCAAGATGATGCTTTGGACCACAAGCATCTTTAATTAGACATTTCTTTTTTAAAATACATTGTTTGATATTCAGGGAGCCATAATAGTTCAGTTAGTATAATGATAGGCTGCAGACTGTAGAGCTCGTGTTTGGTTCCTGAAGGGAGCACTTGAATTCTTCTGTTGCACATTGTGTCTCTGGGCCTGTCCAGTGGTATGAGACATTTTTCGTTGATTTTAATGGCAGCACAAATAGCAAGCTTAAGAATGTGCAAAGGTTTGTTGCTTCACCTCAGCCAGTATTTACTATAATGTAAAAATGTTGGCAATGATCGTAACAAATTGAAATTATGTTCATGAAGGAAGGAAGATCATGTTGAAATGTGTGCTACCATGCACTTCAGAATCTTATGCCTTCCCTTTCTGTGTATAAAAGTGCAAATATTGTAATTGATTTTACCAGTTGCTGTATACAGGTACAAAAGTTGGTCTGTCAGCCTAAGAGAATGACATAGGCTGAGGTTTTTCAGCACAGGGTAGAATATTTGAACCAAAGGGGAAATAACAGCTAGATGGAAAAATTACGCAGTGAGGAGTTTTGTAATATTTTCTCATTACCAAATATTCTTAGGATGACCAAATCAAGGAGGATGAAGTGGCAAATGTGTGCAGTACACATAAGAGAAATGAGAAATACATACATAGTTCTAGTTGGAAAACCAGAATGGAAGGAACAACTTGGGAGAAGTTTATATGGATGTGGAAGAATGATATCAGAGTTTATCTTAAACGGCATGTGATGATGTGAACTGAAATGTCTCTCGGGCTAGGGTCAGGTGGTGGACTCTTTTGGACATGGAATGAACTTTCAAGTTCCATAAAAAGCTTAAAATTTCTTCTCTAGAATGGGTGTGCCTGGTGGTGTTACAGATGTTCATTTCTCTACAACAAAAATGTTATGTCACAAAATAGATAGGTTCACTCTGTTAAGTATTTTATTTGCAGCTGTGTTGGAAAAGGTATGTACTCAATATGCTAACATAATACAGTATGTATATAATTCTGCAGGTTGAGATGGTGACCCAAACCCCTAGAAGTACTACTGTTATGGCTGTGAGAGACTCCGAACTAGCAAAGCTGCCGGAAGGATTGTTCAATGCTATTAAACTTCGATTTCCAATCGTGGTTACTAGACTTATTAACCTCCTTGGTCATAGGATTCTAGGTATGATATTCAAAGATTTGTTTTAGTGTTACAGAAGTTATGTTATTGTTTTCACTTTGCAGAAGACAGTTGTTGGTGTTTGGGAAGAAAGTGCTGGCAAGACGGTTGCATCTAAAAAATATAAGTAAGAGGAGTAGGGGTTATGATACATGATATTTACAACCTGCTTTCTTCAGCTTACAATGAGTGTCACATTCTAGGTCATATTTCTAGGCTTTACCTTGTCTCAATTGGCACAATTGCGAAAGAGTTTGTGTGCCCATTGTTCATTTTAAAATATTCATGCCTGCTTGCCTTTTCCTGGAGATTTATGAGAGGACTGTAGACAGTTCATTTGCCACCACCAGTAGCTCTCAGATGTTCAGCATCCCTCACTAGTCAACACATTATAAGATCCTCAAGTCTTTAAGATGGAGCTTCATATCTGATCTAGGACTTCACTGACTACAAAGTAAGTCAGTCAGTTTTAGTAGTTTCACCCATTGAACATAAGCAAAATTTGTCAGCTGTGTGAGTGACTGTAGACGGGGTTTGGATCTGTAATTGGAGTTATTGAACTCTTAAACAATAGATGACTACACTCTACAGATCACTATCACACACAGACTAGTGTTCTTGGTCACAGTCTTCACTGCGCTGCATGGTAGAGGCTTCCAACAGTGTGGTGTTCTTGGCTTCTGTGTCTAGTGGCTCCTGTCCTCGCTGTCTGGAACCTTTCAGCTGAAGTCCCCGAGCTGAACTAACTGGTTTCCAATTGTCAATCTAAATGCAAGTCAGAGTCAAAGTTATGTTATGACTGTCAGTTGGCCATTGTGTCTTGGTGTCAAGCATCCATCTAGGGCCCAGAACCAGATTTTTATTACTGTCACACTGTTGCAGGTTTGTTGATGTGGGGCACCCTCTTTGGTGAGAGGACGAGTCTGTTGTTTACAATTGCTGCTGGTCCTTGCTAGCACAGCCATTCTTGGGTCCAAGTCTTGTGGAACCCGTGACCTCATTTTACTGTCTCAGACACAAGACTCTCTGAACTAACTCACGACATACAATCCTTATGTAGCCTTGACAGATCTCTCTCAACAGTTATCCTGTTGCATCATGTAACTGTCAGACTGTCAGACTGCGTATAGAACACCGCTTCCCAGTTACTCCATTGTTGCGTGTTACAAAGCTGTTACCTAGCAGTGTGCATGTATTCAGAGCTGTTCCCTAGTAACGGCTGTCACTGCTTTCTTTACAGTTCTTGCCTTGAACAAATATGCCATATTATGTTAACTTGACAGTCGTGTAATATGAGGGCTGTTCAGAATGTAACCACTGTTTATTTTAGGCAACTAATGTAGGAGCAGGGGAGAGCTCATGCTTGTGAGGTAACATCACATGACTCATTGCATAGTAAACTATCACACAGCCAGCAATCTAGTGCTTGTTCTTGTCTCTGCAGAGTGAGTTATGATGTGTCCTGTGATTGATAATCCCACCAGCTGCAAAATTCATGCTGTTATCAGCGTTCTTCATGCAAAAAATGTGATTGCTGCAGAAATGTATGTATGTGCGGTTTATAGCCAGAATGTAATTAATGAAGGAACTGTAAGACAGTGGTATGGAATGTTCACAGCGAAGAGCAAAGTGGTCGGCCATCTGTAGTGAGTGACGACTTTGTTCAAAGTGTTGACCAAATAATTTCTGAAAGATGGTGCTTCACAGTTTCAGAACTTTGTGTGGAGTTCCACTAATTTCATGCACTCTTCTTTATGAGATTATCACAGGCTACACCGTCACAAGTTTTATGCAAGATGGGTTCTGAAAATGCTCATTGGTGCACACAAAACACAGGGAATGGCTTCAGCTTTGACTTGTTGATGGAATGATGTGGAAAGTCATGGTGACTACATTGCCATTTGAAGTGGTACTATTTTATAATCTACAACCCAGCAGAATTCTTACTATTACCATAGTAGTGTACAACCAAATTAACTCACAATTTAAGTATTACTGTCATTAAAGTGGACCATACTTATCCTGTAGGTTCTTGGCAGCAACCAAACATCAAACGTACAATGGATGCGCCACCTTCACAAGGCAATTTCTCGACTGTTGCAATTGTTCCAATATCAGATGATGTTCCTCTCACAGCTTTTACATATGAACTGTACCACTCACTGTGTGCTATCAGTAAGTATTGATACATATATATATATTTTTTTTGTTGTTGTTTTGTTTAACTGGAGTAATCTAAACGATGTTGTACTTTTTGATTTGAGAAGCTTAATTTGTGTGCTTTTAGTACTGTGCTGTTGTTAATGTTAGTGACCAGGTTAAGAATGCTGGGGTTGTACATTCACTCTCCATATGTTTTCATGGCATGGTACTTAATTAATTAAGCAGGGATAACTTTAACATTACCTTTTACTGTTGTTAATATTTTATGTCTGCTGGTGCTGCCACTGCTGGTGGTATTGCTTACCATCTGTTTAATGCACTAAGCATTTACCATGAAGCAAAATGGCCATAAAGAAGAGAACACTGATCAGCAAGAATATATTCATTAGACTGTCATAATAAATAGGCAGTTCCATAATATCAGTATGCGGTTTCTTTGGGGAGCACTGGATTTGAGCACTAAACTTGGGAAAATTTAGTATGGAGAAATTTTACAATGAAACTATTGACTTAGGATCATTAAAATTGAACATTAAATGAGGGAGTGCCTTAAAGTGAGGAACATTGAATGGGGTTTCCACTGTAGTTTATTTTATGAAATAATCCTGTGAAGAATGATCTCTTTTGCTATTAATATGTAAATTGCTGTAGAATACAATTAATAAGTAGTGTTTTTCTTGGAGTGATCCTGAAACTGTGTCATCTGAGTGTCAGTCAGAAGGGAGTGCAAATGCATATTGTTTCGAGTAATTGAGTAATCCTGTGAAAGGAAAGTGAGAAACTTCACCTTAGCCTTGGGTGAATGCAGTGCTTCTTGGGAGGTGAAGTTCAATTTATGTACTGTTCAATATAAAATGGCCATGATACACTTAACAGCTACAAAAAATTTCTAGTCATGTTCATTTTATGAGTATTTATTGCATTATTTGCCGCTTGTTGAATTTTCTTTAGCATGTATGTGAAGATTAGTTTTTCAGTCTCAAATTGTTCATATAAGACTTCAAACTTAAAAAACTACATTGCAGTTTGATGCTTACTTTTATCCAGTAAGTCAGCAAGTCATGGTATGCAGTCTGAGCATTAAATATTACAACTGAGAAACAGTTGTCAGTTCTTTGTTAAAGATGCCTCCTCTATACAGCTAGCTCGTAGAAGTGTGTGACTGAACATTTTTTCAAATAAGTATTTCTCCTTTCTGAGTGGCTAGATTGCAGAAGTAAATTTTATGAATATGAACAGTCTTTCCAATAAAACCTTGGATTTTATTTGTAGTGGTAGTCTGTTCATCCAGAATGAACCAAAAATTGATTTGGTCAGTAAAATCCAGAGTGTATTTACATGATTGGCATAATATGCCAGTCCCCTGCTAGAAATTCCAAGGTTGCAGGGTATAAATTCAGTTGTACAAGAAGGAATCCACAGTGCTTCCCTCAGATGGCTTTCTGACAACACCAGATTCTGTATTTCATGTGAAAGCCTGATCTTTCTTCTGAGCATTGGTATCCCCCACTTGGTACCATGTCTTGACTGAATTGTTATGCATATTGATAACAGTGAACTGATTTCATGGCTTAGGAAGTTTTATTGCTAGTACACCATCCAAATGTGCTGTGCGGAGAGTTAAATTGCCAAAGGGCTAATGCTACCTAGGACATTGCATTAAATTCTGTGAGTACTTAGACATTTCAGCTTACCCATGAGGGAGACTTGATATGAGGGTGTGGGTGACCATTATTTAGTAAACACATTTATATTAAAGTATTCTTATGTTTTTGGCTTTAATTTTGTCCACACAATTTTAAGTAGTCTTGAATTAATGCAGGCTCCACACTACGTTTGACATCAGATGTCATACGAAAATCCTTGGGATCATCAATTCTTGACCCAAATAATGAATACCGGCTCACATCGTGGCTTGCACAACAAGAAGATCAGCACAAAATTGCTCTCTATCAGTGTGATATGAGCTTCACAGCGTGGACTCAGCGGTGCGTTCGTCAGGCTGATTGCATATTGATTGTTGGTCTGGCAGATAAGGGAACTGGTATTGGCAAGGTAATGTTATATTACATTATAATTAATCAGAAACATAATTTTATTGTAACATTTGGTTAATTGATGGAGTAAATGGATTCTTATAGACATCTCCAGCTACACATCCATATGACTACGAGTATATCTATCTATGGCTCTACAGCCCTTTGTTGGGACTTGGCCGTTTTTTCACTTACTTGATCTTTTACACAGTCAACAGGACTCCTTGGATGGGGATCAGCCCATCGCAAGACCACTACCTGCATACATAACACAGACACACAATAAACACACACAGATATCCACACCTCAAGTGGGATTCGAATCCAGATTCCAGTGTTTGAGTGGGCAAAGACAGTTCATGACCTAGACCATGCGGCCACTGTGATTGGCACCCATAAGACTAATACATATGACTTTGTGAAGAGACTTCTCTTATTCATTGTTTGTGTTTCCTAGAAATTAGCGCATGTTATTTTAGTTTAGAATAATGTTAATATAGCACTTCCTTGACCATACTTTATTTTCTATCAGTCTTTGTCTGAAAGAGTCTGATCCAGAGCAGCAGTGTGAGTATTGTGCTTAATGTCTAACTGACTAACTCCATGGAGGTGAGCTCTTCTTGAGAAGCCGACAGTTGTGCAGTTACTTAAAAATTTCCCAACATTTCTTGGAACCGAAAGGTTCATTACCATTTTCACAAGAGCATTCATTGTGCTTTATGTCACTTATATAACAATAAAATAGGTTCATACAAATATGGAAAATCCGCAGTTGAATTGAGTAAGTACATAGTAAAGTTACACATTATTTCAGATTGAAAAGGAGGTAGAACGCTTAACAATACGTACTCATAAGGAGCTAGTATTGTTACATCGTGAAGGAGCTGATCGACCCAAGAACACAGTGTCATGGCTAAACAACAGGAGTTGGGTTTCCACACATCACCATATTCAGTGCAGCAAGAGAATGTTCATCAGGCGATCTCAGTATAGAATAGTAAGTCATAAGGGTCACAATTCTCAAGAAAGAGTTTTTAATTTTTTAAACCCAGAATGAACACTGCGGAATTTTTTAGTGTAAGACATGTGAAGTGCCATCTTCTGTGATCACATACAACAAATATTATTGTTAGAAAATGCTTCAGTTATATGCATTTGCATAATCTTGTGACTTTTAAGTACTTTCTGGTTTTTCAAATATTCAGGAAGTATATTTGTATGCTTGTGTATGTTTTTAGTAACAGAGAACTGTATTCCCAGATTCTGTTAAAATTATACCATCATGTCAGTCCTTATTTTTAGAACATGAATTGTTTATCATTTTTATTTTTTATCCCATTTCTAAAATTGAGGCCTGCTGTCTTATGGGATGTGAAGCCATATGGTGTGGTAGAAGTCACAGATATTTCAGAGGAATGCTACCTCTGCCTGTACTGTATCAGAATGAGCTGAACGTGGAAAAGTGTAGCATGGAAAGAGGGAGAGAAAATGCCAGGATTGGGACCCTGCATAATCCAATAGGAGCAACAAGAACAGTGAAAACAGTCTGTGGCCCATGGAAGAGACTGTTCGCAAGAGCAGAAAGACCTGAGAAATATTGCTCTGAGTGAACACTATCTTTTTGTCCCATCTGTCTACTCTTGCCCAACCAGACTACACAGTGTCACATCCCATTTCATAATAATCTCAAATCTGAGTCTGAAAATGATGTTTCTGTATGTGCTGCTCTTATTTTCATTAATATATTAATATACATTTTTATTTATTTTCCTTAACTGCAGAATGAGTTGTACATGAAAGTGCTCACATCTGAACCACTCATCCACACAGATTTCTCACGTTTGGCAAGATGGCTGACTGGCACATCTGTAGGGCTGGTCTTGGGTGGAGGAGGCGCAAGAGGAGCTGCACATGTTGGCATGATCAAGGCTATTCAGGTAGAACTAATGTACAACTTTACATTGCTTATGTCCAAATTAAGAGGATCCCTTGTTACCCCACCTCAGCATGTTTCATCCTCATGTTGTGGATGAAGGAAATAGCTTCCAGTTACAAAAGATGGCTGTGAGTATATTGAATGTGCAGTTGCAGACAGATAACAAGGAATCATCACCAAAAATGGAGATTGGGCAGGGGGTTGACAGTCTTTATTATAGAAAGATTGGAAGTTACAAAATGTTACACGGGGCCTCAAAACATTAAATTTCGTGACCAGTGGAGTTACCATCAGCTTCTCAAGAAAGTCTTTCATATATTGCTTATGTTTGATACTACCACTGTCAATAAGTTCGTGGAATTGCTGCAAAGCATCATTGCAGTGCACTACAGCGGATACGTTGAGGCATGATATGATGCCCTGTCAGTTCATCTCTTGTCACAGCAAGAGGCAGTTCTGTGCAAACAGTGTAAGTAGAATTACGACCTCTATTGTGAACTGCAGTTAAATTCAAGTGGCAGAAATAAAAAATGTGGCAGTTTGAACGACAGGCAAACATGAAGTTCTGCCAAAAACTAGGCAAATCCCCTAGCGAAACATTTGGCATAGGAAGAATTGGCTGTTGCTACACGACAACGCCCCTGCACATCGCTCTGTTCTTGTCCAAGAGGAACTGACAAGGCAACAGGTCACCGTTTTGCCATACCCTCCGTACTCACCTGATCTCACACCGTGCGATTTCTTTCTCTTTCACTGCTTGAAAAAAAGCTACATAGTCGTAGATTTCAGTCGTCCAAGGAGGTGGTCATTGCCACAAGAGACACCATATGGGAATTTCGTGCCAATATGTTTCAGCAATGTTTTCGGCCGCTATATCAATGTTGGCAGTCTTGCGTAGTGGCAACTATTTTGAGGGCCGATGTGGATCTGTGTAAGTGTATGTGAATACTTTGTAATATGATGCGATAAAACCACATTCCACGAACTTAATGACTCTACCACGTATATCAATATAGTGCTTCCATCTACATTAAAACTACCTGTAGAGTGATGAATGGTGATATGGTAGCTTGTGTGTTGTATAATTCAAATGAGTAAATTACTTTAACTTTGATACTTGTTTTTATTTTGTAATTTAATTATTTTAATGTAATTCAAAATTCTTTTGGTGTGGAAATTTGTAGGAAATAACTGTCTAGAAGACCAAGACAGAAAAAGAGAATAAGGCAGTAATTAAACCCTTTGTATGTAAAATTATTTAAATTAGTGATGATGATCTCCATTACTCTGTATCTTTTTGGTAAGTCAAAAAAGTGATCTGTGTCCGCTGCTCTGTTGGGCTTGCTGACCGTTTAATATAGAGTAGGCTGTCATTTGCATTTGTTGATCTTGTCCTCCAGTAAGATATATTTTTTACGTCATTCATATTTTTATTAAATATTTTAGTTACACTGTATTGCAACATTCATTGCTGTAGTTTGTAAAGTCCAAAGTCCACTATGAGTAGGCTCTATGTCTCTGGTTTTTATAATCTTGGGATTATTTAATAAAAACAGAAAAATTTGATCAATAATTCCATTTTACATGCTTAATCACGGTTTGAGATGTACCATAAATTTCAGGCACACATTTTACTAACTGCAAGAATACTGTATGCATAATAACACGGATTCCAAAATTGGATAAATGTGAATTTCGCTTATAGTGTTGGTATTGAAGCTGTCACCCAACACCTGCTTTATATTGAGGGTCTGTTGTGTTGTGCGTTTATGATATAGCACCATGTAATTATGTAACATGGGGAATAGAACATTTGTCAGTGGGAAGTGCAGGCTTATCAGACGTCTAGGGGGCTTGTCAGTACGACGTCTATGCACACACACACTGCGGGTGCTCCCGACAAACTGAAGGTCATTCATTCAGTAATCATCTGATCAATGAGTCAGTTAGTGTTACACCACTAAGTGTTACAGAAGCTTCTTTCTATAGTGCTCTGTTCTCTGTCTTTATGGCTCATGTGAGATACAATTCAGAACAAAGAGTTTTCATTTGTGATGGTTATGTGAAAAAAAAAAAACTCATACAAATCATGTAGGAGAAAATTTTGCTGTAAATTTCCTGTCACAACATGTCCATCTGGAGATACAATTTCCAAATTAGTGAAGAAAGTTCAAACCCACAGTATTTTAATTGACAGAAAGCCGTTAAAAATAAATCGTGTTTTAACTGAGGAAAAACTTGATGACACCGTTCATCGATTAGAAAATTCTTCTCAAAGACCTTTGCAGCAATTAGCACAATAAAATTGTGTTTCTGCAGCCAGTGCATGGACAGCAACTAAACTGTTGCATATTCTTCCATACAAACTTACTGTTGTTCCTGAAATTAAACTTGTGGATTTTGAAAAAAGAATGAGGTTTTGTAATTGGTGTATAAATCATGTGCATGACGAACTTGTTAATCATAAGCTAACTTTTTCCACAGATCAGACTAATTTTAATCTCTTGGGATATATTAACTCACAAAACAAACAGGTATTGGAGTAGTGAAAATCTTCGTGCCCTAATTCAGCTTTTCATATACGATCAAAAGATAGGCATATGGTGTGCAATTAGTTCAAACCCTGTCATTGGACCAGTTTTTTATGAAGGAACTCTTGAAGCTCAACGATACATTAATGAAATAATAAAATCCATTTTTCGTTAATTTGTCACCTGCTGAAGAAAGATTTGGTTATTTTATGCAAGATGGTGTGACTTCACACACCTAATGAAACTACACGAGCATTACGTGGTGTGTTTGGGGAATTAATTTGGGATGGTAGAATTATTAGCAAGGGTTTGTGGCCTTTTACATCCCCAGATCTAAACCCCTGTGATTCTTATTTGTGGAGAAAACTCAAAAGTGTTGTGTATGTTAACATTCCACATGACCTGGACACTCTAAAACAGAATATTCGTGAAGCACTTTACAACACTCAGCAACTTGAATTGTAGAAAGTTTCCCAATATCTGTTTAAAAGAATTGAGACATGCATCACAGCAGAGGGCAGACATTTTGGACATCTTCTATGATGGTGAGTACAGTATTAATTACTATATTTGAAAGAATAATTTCAGCAATGTGGCAGTATTTTTCTTGGCAAGTGGCACAGCGCTTTTGCGGGAATTTGCCAACGGTAAAAATCAATGTTCAAACAGCCTGCCCTCTGAACATGGTATATATTCAAAAGATGGTCATAATAAATTAACTTTATCATTATTTCAATAAAGTTTTCTTCAATTACTTAATTTTTTATTTTATTGTATTTGTTTATTTTTGGTGTACAGGAATATGTATTATTAAGATTCTGGTAACATTCTTTATTTGGTCAGTAGGAACAGATAAGATTTTTATAATTTTTTTTAAATGCTAGTGGGGTGGGGCTAAGTTCCCTGTACTGAGGCCACTTCTGGCCTATTATACCAGCCCCAGATGATAGGTGAGGGTGATTGTGGAGCAATTGGTGGAATGAAGATTGGCAGGGGAAACCGAAGTACTTGGAGAAAACCTGCCCCAGTGCCACTTTGTCCACCACAAATCCCACTTGACCAGACCCGGGATTGAACCCGGGCCACCGCAGTGGGAAGCCAGCAACTAACTGCTTGGGCTATGGCACAGCCAGATGGTTATAATAATAATAACCACTGTTAACCATCATTATCTCAGTACATTTTATTTAAGAAAAGCCAGCCAAAGAATGGGCACTTTCTCTAATAAGGAAATAAATCTCGAACTGGCTCAGAATTTTTGTCTGTGGCAGGCTTTTAAATTATTTGGATTCAGATATTAGCAGATTTGTAATAATCTCAAGTTTCAGTTACAGATATTGTCTATATTGTAAATTAGGATGATTTGTGTGGTAATATTTGACTTTTTTATTCAGGAGGCTGGAATTCCAATTGATATGGTGGGTGGTGTTAGCATTGGAGCCTTCATGGGGGCACTGTGGTGTGCAGAGAAGAACGTCACCACTATGACACAGAAAGCACGTGAATGGTCAAAGGTTTGTTCATTTTATTGCCACTTCCATGTCATATACTGTTCTTTAATTTGAAGAAAACTAAAGTAATTTATGTCTTACCTTTATTTATATTGGTACAATTCATATCTTCCTAATTCCATAATTTATATTAATTATTTGGTTTTGTGAAATATATATAAAAATTTAATTTTGTGGTATGAATATATATTCCCATAAAATTAAGTTTGGAACACAAGCTTTTAAAGAGAAGCAAAGGTTAAGAGATTACATGAATGATGTTTAGTGGTGTAGGTGGTTAGAATGTTAAGTAACCAGTCAGAGTCTTGTCACAGAGAAAGATTCAGCTCAAAGTGACGAAAGAGTGAATGTGGAATTAGTGGAAGAATGCCAAACGTGACAAAGTAGTTTATGCAACAAATTTTAATGGATTATTACCCTTTAAGATGATTTTGTGTGAAAGTAGTGTGAACATTTTGAGAGTTGAACATGGATGGAAATTTGTTGACAGAGTTGAAAATGATGAAAATATTATCAGGCCTATCATCACTGGTTGCAATTTGGACTTTTCAGTATGTTCAGAAGACCAGCAGTTAGAGTCATAAGTGGAAATATCCTAGCTTAGCAACACAGAATGGTGCATATGCAAAGTTGAAAGTGAAAATGGTAACAGTTTCTTTTATTAACGAGGGAAGAATTGTTCATTCAGATTTTTTCTGAATGTCATAGTGTGAACAAGACAAAGTGTCTGGAAGTTCTTCATCATTTGAGAGCTGCAATTGGGAGGGGAGATAAAATTTATAGTCAGATTTCTGGATCCTTCACCATGACAGTGTGTCAGCACATGGTGTTTGACAACTAAAGGAAAGTGTCTGGCCAAGTTTTGCATCACCCAGCTGCATGAATATCTTTGTTCTTCTAACTTACCTCTTGATAATGTCATTCTGTTTTGCATGAACTGTTTAAAAGGATACCATTTTTACTTGATTGATGACAGTGAACCATAATATAATATTAGAACCCTAAAGGATTTCAGAAGAAACCTTTATAAACTATTTTCTTTCATGTTAGCACAGTCAGTTGAAAAATACAGAAGACTGAAATGTGGTGTCTTAAAAATGTAGTCTGACTCAGTGTTCTCTTTTATGTAATAATGTACATGAACAAATAACCTAATTTGAAGAGTATTTACCTGGAATGCTGTGCCCTGTGTTTTGGTAGAAATTGGCTACTTTTAGGGGAATTTGCTGCCTAAGTTTTCAAGGTTGAAAAATAAGCCAAGCAAGCAGAAAGCACTCTGGTTCCTTGTTGCTTTCTCTTCTTACTCCTCAAACTTTAAGATTGGGGTAGCATGTTCCTTTGAAACACTGGTACATTTCTACCAGACTAGATGGTATTAAATACTATGACATAGTACTATTGATAGTCACTGCCATGATAACCCCAGATCTCACGAATAATGAAACTTAATTCTGCTGAATACTACAGCATGGGAGTGGTGACAAGAGGACTGTAAGAATCCGACAGAACAACTTCAAAATTAGAAATTAAATATGTTTATGAAAAACTGCATAGAACATACATGTCAGACTTAATCTGACTTTAACAGACTTGTGCAATGTGTAAAAAAGGGCACTTGTGTCATAAATCCTCATACCTGTAATTATCAGACCAGGACACTGTAACAAGTACCCTGTATTATAATAAGTAATTCCAGTAGAATTATTTAGCATGTGAACTAGGTATAGGTACATATGATCACTTTATATTACATGTATATATGAAAGAATAGATGAAAGATTGAATAGATTTACTCGAGGTTGACCATGTCAAGAAAAAAGGAGACTGCTGTTGTGATGTTAATTCAAATTAATGGTGGCCAAATATATTGTCATGTGTTGGGTATGTCATGCGACAAATAACTTCACGTGGATCTCGGATTTAGCGGATCTTTATTGGACCTCACTCTTACACACCTTACAATTAGTATCGCTTGCACTATCACTTGATTTCTGGCCCAATACCCTAATACTCAATATTCTATTACTCAGTCCTCAATGCTCTGTACGTGTCATAAGCTCTGCTTATATAGGGGTTATGCGGACTGGATACCGGACACCATTTCTCACGGTTCCGTTAACGCTGTTCAGAAATCCGTTGCTTCAGGAATGCTCTTTATAGATTACCCTGGTAACGTGTCTCGTCTCGTCCGTTGTTACTCAACGACAATTCGTTGCTACGATTTGTCATTGTGGGAGTTCCACAATTTCCATGTATTCGTTGTCATGGAAGTGTCCGTTCCGATTGTAGCAGTTGTCGCGGTGATGGACGTAAGGTAACTCGTCACAATATATAGAATTTTCACACAATTTTGCCATATACAGTACATTGGTGAATTTTGAAAAGAATATCTGAAGTTTACACATTCTAGATAAATTGAAAGATAAATTTGTTACATGTGATTCAGTTTTATTGAAAGTGTTAGGGGAAGTGACATTGATGAAATATGACTTTGAGAATGAATTGACAGATTCTTATGCTGAAAGGTTAATTTTACTACTGTCTTTTAAATATTGAACATGAAATTAATGTGGAAGATGCAACATGAAGTTCAACATATTCTTTATGTTTTTAATAGTGTTTCTGTTGCCCCTGAGTGATATGTATTTTTAATCTATGTAACTCCTTAATATTGTACTATTCTTTATGTGTGTCATAGAAATTAACTCAGTGGTGGCGCCAACTGTTAGACCTGACCTATCCTGTCACATCTATGTTCTCTGGAAGGGATTTCAACCAAACTATCTTCAGCACATTTGGAGATACACACATTGAGGATTTGTGGCTGCCATACTTTACAGTAACCACTGACATCACAGCCAGCTCTATGCGTGTCCATACCCATGGTAAGTGAAGTGAACATTAATATTATTTCTGTTGAAACTGAAATCTGATGCTGAAATTATTCATTATTCTTCTGAAGGCTTTTGTTACATATTTTGGAATATTAATTTACACTGGAGTTTTTTTTTAACTCTTAATAGTCTGTTAAGGAATCCGAGTAAAGAATTCTCTTTGGATTCAAAAGTAATTTCAAGGTGCATGTGAATAAAGTGTGTCAGAGTTATTATAATTAAATTAACTGCAAAACTTGATTCCAGAAGCTTTTTTTTTTCGTTTGTTCATATTTTTTAAGATAATAAAATTCAAATCCAGGTGAAGAAAAGACAAGGTCTCTTCATTTAATCAACAGAGGACAGGATATGTTATGTACATGTAAAATAAAGGAATCAAGTGTTTATTTTATTAGAGCACAACCTCATTTTGTATAATTCTTTATACTCATTTTCTCGTGTAGACTCTAATGTGATTATCTGAAAAAAAACATGAAGTTACTGTCTCCTAGCCTTTAATCTTATAAAAGCTTTTGCATGGACCAAATACAACATTGTTATTTAATTGAACTATACAGTTGGCTTTGATAGTATGAGTGCAAAATTATATGCATAATTGAACAATTTAATTACAAATGTGCGTGTAGATTTGTTTGATATAACCTGTGTCATATTTGTACATTTCAGCTAATGTCAAAAGAACTCTCAGATCATGTGTTATTTTACTGTAGTAGCAGACTTTTAATAATGTGTTCAAATTCTAACATTCATTTTTAAGTTCCAGGGAATTTTTATTGAGGGTAACAAGAAAGTGAGATCAAAGGCAAACATGAAAATGAAGTCACTGTAAGAATGAAGGGTAATGTTTTCTTTTTGAGCCTAACCCCACACATTACCTAACCAATTAGCCAATGACCTAATGAACTCTATGGCCCAGAGTCCTTAAGAAGATAATAGTCACTCAGCTATTCAAGAATTACCTTACCTTAACGTTTAAGAATGTGTCAATGTATCCAGTCCTGAACAAATTGAAACCAGCTTATACCTTCACAGCCTATTTTTTCATGTGCATTTTAGTATTATCCCCCCTCTACCTCTAAGTCTCTCGAGTGGTCTCTCCCCTTCCAGTTTGTGACTAAATTTGTGGAAGTTAATTGTATGAGGTTTTGCTATAATTCTCTTCTAACATTTACTTTCACAGTGACTGATAAATTACATGATAAATTGTATACATTAAATTTAACAGGATCTATATTTTTTGTATATTGCTGCATACATTTTAGGCATTGAAGGTGTTAATCTGTGTTGCCTGCGTTAATATGCTATGCTCTCCTTCATTTAATTTCCAGCTGTCCTAGTGCAGTAGTTTTTAAATTTCTGCATTCATTCTTGGACAAAAGATTCTCAATCTTTGCATGGATGCAAATAATTTAATGATAATTGACAGCAAATAAATAAATAAATAAATGGAAGTATATTTTTGCATGAAGAGGATGTTAGGATTGTAGAATGCATTATTTCACATGAGTATCCTTTACTTTATTCAGGTGTGAGGTTTTACGTCAACCAAGCACACCTGTGTTCTTATCGTACTTCCCAGTCTATCTGCTTCAGTAACAAGTTATTGCTACCATGTTCATGCAAAGATGTACATTTGTCTTATTGTAAGCAGCTTCCCTGTGGACATCCTACTTCCTTGCTTACTGAAATTGTCATTGATGCTTAGCAGTTTGTACTTGTCTTTATAAGTTATTAAATACAAAAATATAACCAGATAATGCTTGTGATTGGTTACCTGTTATGATTGTAACTTAAATATAATATTAATACTGTTTTCTCAGATAAAGCTAGAGAAACAAGAAATTTCTTTTTCTGTTCTAATTGTATGTTTTGTGTCATACAAGCTGAGTAAATGTGGACTGACCTTAATCAGCCTGACTAGATAGACGTTCTCTCCCTCATTTTTTTTATCTGACAGCAAAGACATAGCCAGTTTCCAAAATATAGGCACAGTATCTATTCCCATCAATGGACAATGTTCGAGAAATACTCCTGTCTTTACATCATGTTGGTGGATGGAAGGTTTATGTGTGCTGTACAGTTAAAAGTGCATCTGTTAGTTTATTAAATTTCTTGAGGTAGCAAAATGTGTTAAAGAGGAAATGTGCAAAGCTGTAGATTCACAAAACTACTAGATATTTTCACACGTACATTAATATTTGAGATGTCTGTTCCGCAGTAGTGTAAAATGTTAGGTAATCCACACATTATTTTATTTGCTATTCTTCTCTTAAACTATTTTATCAGTATCTACAAACATTTCCAAGTTTATGGTAATGTATTGCTATATTTGTGGGCATTGCATTTCCAGTAAAGTTCTTGTTTCTAGTTAAAATTTTACTTGCCCACTGTTAATTGTTAAAAGGACTTTTTATAGATGGATAATCATTGATTATTTTATGTGACTAAGGAATATCAGTTTTGGCAATAAGAATTTTTTGCTTCTCTCAGTAAAACCAGAAGATTAAGAAAGTACTTGTCTACCATCTCTGCATGATTGCTGCATATTTTTTTTACTGCTTTGTAACATTACAGTTGATGTGATTTTAGCCATCAACCTTAAAATGTTCTTAAATTAGCATGTAGAGTAAAAGCTAATAGCAGCAAGAGCTGTGTAACAAATTGTGTGTGACAGTTGTGAAAGATTTACAGCATTGCACAACACAACATGAAGGGTCATTACTGAAGTGTAAAGAAAGGAAAGAAAAGATTGTTTCTGTTTACTGGTATGTTTCAGTTGTATAATGGTAAGCATAGTATATGCAGAAGTAATGCATGTTTATTGTGTTTTTGTTTTTTGTTTGTGCTGCTTTTTGCATTTTGTTGTGTTTGTGTGCTACCATAGTTGGAAGAGAACTGCAGTTTTTTATGATAACCAAATAGAACATCTAAGAAAGAGAGCAAAATTCTCAGTTGTTTCAACCTTCACTTTGTCTCCAGGCAGTCTATTCTTTGTAAAAGTGCTGGCTCTGTTATTCCTGATATGTAATTTTGTTGATAATTCTTCAAAATTATGTATATGTAATTGGATTATTTTCTATTGAGTTTTGAGGCAGATGAGTTATACAGATGTATTCGTTGTTAGGCCGTGCCATAGCTCAAGTGGTTAGTCACTGGCTTCCCACTTCGGTGGCCCTGGTTCGATTAATAAAATATTTTTACATCCATCAAATATTATGGAAGAAAATAACCATATGTTGCAACAGATATTAGAAAGCAATTGCACGGTATTTATATTTCTTGCTGCACTCTTATCTTTCTTGAATTTGAAGTTTCATTGTCCTTGAAAACGGGATCTTATTTCTCTATTCTCTTTTTATAAAAAATGGAAAGTGGTACTTATATGTTGAGCACACTTCATTTTCAAAGAACACCTAAAATAAACGTTATAAATCATAGTGAAATTGTTTTTTAGAGTGTGTGCCAATTATGATCCATTTTTGAGAAGTTATGTAAATTTTAATTTAAGCTTCACATAAAGTGCAGTTTATTCGGATTGTTACAAACTAATATGAACATCAGTCTAATGCATTCTGTGTTTTGTCATATACCAATTGTTTGTTCTTTGTTGCCTTCCTTTAGTAAAAGATGAAGATATAAGACTAAAATCAGAATCACCAGATACCTTTTAACTATAGACGTGATACAAAATTTGGTGAAAATCGGTTCAGTAGCTTCAGATATAAGCATTTGGAAGGGAGATTTCACCTCCACATTGCATGTTCATTTCACCCACTTCATGTGATGAAAATATGAAATGAGAACATTTTCTTCGAATTTATTAAATTTCAACATTGCTTGCACTGAAATGCTGCCAGACTGGGTGTGCATTTACAGAGGGGCTGTGTTGTGTTTTCAGTAGTGCTGCAGATTTTGTAATTTCTTGCTTTGTAAGCTCTGCTTTCTCTTTTGCAATGTACTGAACCATTGAAATGTGACTTTGGTATGGACTAAGATATTTTTCCAAAATGAAGCCAACTGTAAAAGCCTGAGTTCACGTTATGTTTGCATGCTGTAGGATATGGTACACATAACTAATATATTGACAGTAATTGTACCCTTTATTTCTGTGGCAGTACACAATCATTGTGCATGGTTTTGATTTTTGCTTGATTAGTAATTTTGATTTGCTAAATAATCCAACTGTGTAAGATTTTCCTTTTTCTTACATAATGATCAGCCACAAACCTATATGATTTCTAATGCCCTCTTCATCTTGATCATGAAAAGATAAAGCAAAATAGAAGTTTTAACTCATTTTCAAAACAGGTTGAATCGTATCTGTGTAGTAACCACTACACACACATTATATCCAAATTTGTTCTGTGTATCATAACTATTAATACTTTCCAGATCAAAAGAGTATAACTTTTATCAGAACCCCATTGTTCCTGTATACCTGAGCCACTTCCATCTGCCTCACATTGTCACAAACTTCTATCTTCAGATCTCCTTTTTGGCCTTCTAAGTGACTGGTTATGAAGGGATTCCTAACCACAGTTCTGTTTTTTTGCTGCTAATAAGTTTGTATAAAAGCCTGTAATTAATTTTAGGAAATCACAAGTAGTGTACTGATCAACGAGGATAGAGATTTCATTTTACGAATATTTGTAGCACCTAGCATGTTAAAATTACACATATATGTACAATCATTCAAGGAGCCTTCCTGCTTTTTAATCACGACTTCTGGGATCCTGTGTTAAGTAGCTGAATCTTAAGAGGGAATGTGTGTATTCTCCATCCTCCACCAGAGTTTTAAAACTTGGAGATGGAATGTTCTCTTTCTTCTTAAAAGCTTGTACCATGCTGATATACATAAAACTGTCAAAGCAGTGATGGTATCACAATTTCAGATAGTTTTAAATTTACCAACATAATTCAGAGCCATGAAAGGAAGCACTAATATCTAGAGTTTAATTGCTATTACATAAAAACTAATGCAAAGCACTTAAACTCTACACGTATGTAAAAGAAACTACCTGGGAGTAACACTAAAGAAAAACATGTGTAAAACCATTTACACTATGATTGAAATAAAATTCAACATGACAGATTTGAAGAACCTCTCATGAGGTATTGTTCCATGATTCAGCGACCAAAAACCACGATCATAACAATGACACAAAAAAACGATTTTTGTTCATAAGCTCAATTTTAAGACTATTTAGAATTAAACCAGAACCAACACATAATTAGAGTAATTAAAAAATAAAAGAAATCAGTTAAATTTCATTTCAAGGACACACTACAGTAATTACTCACTCACTCACTCAC
>NW_019728499.1:78785-93009 GCF_002891405.2 Cryptotermes secundus | reverse complement strand
TTTGGCTTTCCCACCAATATCCTATACACATTCCTTGTCTCCCCCATTCGTGCTACATGACCTGCCCACCTCATCCTCCTTGACTTGATCATTCTAATTATACTTGGAGAAGAGTACAAGTTAAAGTTCCTCATTATGCAGTTTTCTCCAACCTCCTGTCACTTCATCCCTCTTTGGTCCAAGTATTCTCCTCAACACCCTGTTCTCAAACACCCTCAGTCTATGTTAATGTCAGAGACCAAGTTTCACACCCATACAGAACCACGGGCAAAATTATAGTTTTGTATATTCTAATTTTTATGTTTTTGGACAGCAGATAGGAAGACAAAAGGTTCTGGACTGAATGGTAGCACGCATTACCCGAGTTCAATCGCCTCTTAATTTCCTCCTGAATCAGGTTTTGATCTGTTATCATTGTTCCCAAATATCTGAAGTGTGCCACATTTTCAAAACATCTGTTTCCTATCTTTATGTCAGGATTTTGCCCTGCATTTTGGTGACAAGACAGTAACATATACTTAGTTTTCTCTGTGTTGACTTCTAGATCAACCTCTTAACTTGCATCATTTAAAGTTTGTGTGTTTTTCTTTATGGTATCTACATTATCACCCAGTAGATTCACATCATCAGCGTAGACCAACAGCTGATGTGTCCCGTTTAATTTCAGTCCCACGTGGTTTCCCTGGACCTTCCTAATTGCATATTCTAGGGCAAAGTTGAAAAGGAGTGGCGATAAAGCATCTTCTTGTTTTAGACCAATCTGGATAGGAAATTTATCAGACAAATGTTTGCCTACACTGACTTTACAATACATTTTGTTTAAACACATTTTAATCAACATAACTAGTTTCATGGGTATCCCAAACTCTATTAGAATGTTGTACAATACTTCCCCCCTAACTGAATCGTAGGCTTTTTTGAAGTCTGTTAATAGCTGACACACTACAGTAATACAGTTATTAATATTAAATACAAAACCATAATGTATGTTAGTCTTAACAATCTAAACATAGGTAAAAATTATACATTACCAGAGTTCTTGTGTGCATTGTTAGGTTACACTTTATAAGGGTGTATTCACTATCAAAAACAAAACCAAGTTGTAAAATGTGGATCCATATCAAAGTAACTCAATTTAAGAACTTAGTTTGATATTTTTGTGACTCCCTGAAAGAAATGTTGATATTGTGACGTGGATGGTGCAACGCTCGGTAAACACCCCCCCCCTTCAGCTGTGACATAACAGCATAGGAGCAACTGCTGCTGCTATGGTAACAGGCCAGTCAACACTCTGTCCTCCTTCCCCGTTGTGACGTAACAGCACTTCCCACAGTGACATAACAGGGGAAACCATGGTTACTACGCAGCAATAAACAACTCTCGGCAGTGTTCCCCTGCAACACCTGTAAAAATGACGTTACGCAACAGTCGTAGCTATCACGTAACCGTTTTCTGTGTTGTCATTGCAGAAGCTACATAACGAGGAGTATTTGTCAGTGTAATTAGAGTTACTAGAGTAGTGAGTAACCAGTCAGTTGCAGTCTAGCATTTGCCGGAGTGAATGGAAGCAGAAGACGTAATTGTGATACTGCAGATGGCAGTAATTGTGAAACTGTGAATTGTATAAATGTAAGAGCGAATGTGCAATAAATTTGCTATATCCAATATGGCGCGAAGTTATTTGTCGCATGACACATACCCAACACGTGACAATATGTTAGTATCTGTTTATGTCTTGTGCAGATATCATTGTTGTGTAGAAACCCCATTACACTATTATTGTTAAAAGTTGTCTCTTTTCATTTTTCTTATTCTGTCTTAGTAAGGTACCTGTACAGATTTTCAGATTTTGATCTCTGGTAAATGCAGATGTATTGCTCAGATATAATATTTTAAAATCATTAATTTTCATCATACATTTTGAATCATTTTGGACATTCTGTGTTGGTATGTATTTTATCTTATAGAAGAGCTTCAGAACCATGGATTGGCCGTGATGATACTTCACCATCGTAGTTTGTAGTTCTCAGGTCTCGTAATGTCTACATCTCTTACAGGATCATTATGGCGATATATACGGGCCTCAATGTCACTTTCGGGCTACATGCCACCCTTGTGTGATCCTACTGATGGACATCTTTTGTTGGATGGTGGATATGTCAACAATCTCCCAGGTAAACCAATCACAAGCCATTATACTATTTTACTGCGTGTTTAGACTGCTTTGGTTCGCTGGTATATGAAAGATATTAATATTGTGTGAACAGTGCTGTATGTTGTTTGAGATCAGTTCCAACTGCTTCCTTCCTCTGTTTTTAGCCTCAGTTGTTTTGTTGCTGTCTGTGCATCACTTTAATATGCCTGATATCATGTTCTTTTATCTGCTAATAACTGATACATTCTATGTTTATTTTAGATTGTATTTCAGTTATCATCTTAACTGATTAATTTTTCTTGCTGTCTTTTAACTGTGACATCGTTGTGTATTTTATGGGACTTTTTTGTGTTGCATTAGATTTAAAACATGTGGATCCTGTAAAACTTTGTATACCATAAGGCGCATAATTTAAAATACCGTGTCTTCTCACGTGTATTGTACATGAAATTGACTATATATACTGTCATTGATAGTCTTGTATTATGGTTTTCTTCTTCCTTTTCTGTTTTAATGTTCTACTTTAGCTAACTCTTGTGTGCATCCCCCAACTTCACTGTCTGTATTTGTGGGTTTCAGAGTTGGATTGGCTTTTTCATTTATTTTGGAGATGAATGTAGGAGTTTGTAGAGAATGCTGGTTAGGTAGTGGTTCATATGAAATACTGATGTGTCTTTGTGGGTGTGGAGGGTCTTGGTGCTGTGTGAAGGTTGTATACAGTCAGGATATTGCACTTGTAAGGGGAGAACATCCCTTCACATATTCATCACCATAATCACTGGTTGAAATTTATTTTAGACAGTAGAGCAGTCTACGTGGTAGTCATTAAGTTCGTGGAATGTGGTATTATCGCATCATATTACAAGGTATTCACATACACTTATGCAGATCCACATCGGCCCTCAAAATAGTTGCCGTTGGCCGCTATGCAAGTCTGCCAACGTTGATATAGCTGTCAAAAACATTGCTGAAACATATTACAATTACATATTACAATGTAATTCATGGCAGCAATTTTATGTGAAAACTCAGACATCTGCTACTCGAGCTCAGATTTGCAACTCTCCTGCTTGTATTCTCATTTGCCATTGGAAGCTTTGAACATGCAAAACCTAAATAAACAAATTTAATTTAACAACCAAAATGCTAGAGATATGCCTTGCTGTGAAGACTGGAAAACACATGTCATGGCACCAATGTTTAACCTGATGCTTGTCCTTGTGAAGACAAGCATCTGAGAATCAAAACAGCACATACAAAACTATGTTCAAAACCAAGAAACAGTATATGGTCTTTCTTTCAAAGTAGATGTACTAGGAACTGAATCCTCAGTTACTGCCACTTTTTGCAGGGATAGTCTTCTTCATTTAGGAAGTCTTACTCTCCCCTTGCATGTGTCTTGCCCTAGTGAAAAAATAACTCTGCTGTGTATTATTTGGTTTTTGTGTTTAGAATGAATCTGTTTGCATGTCTGCTTTTCAGTTTTCAACTAATAATTCTTACCAGGCAAGAACCAGTTCCTTCTCCTATCTAATTCTTAATCACCTGGCTTTCTGTATCCCTCCTATTGTTGCTTTGATTTAAGAGTGTCTCTGCAGGTTCGTTGTGGCGTTACGTGCGCTCCAGCATGACAATAGCAGGGATATTTCCACCCTTCTGTGATCCTAGGGATGGACACTTACTCGTTGATGGTTGCTATGTCAACAATGTGCCAGGTAAATGGACTTTGAAAGTAAAGGAATGCAGGAATTTTTCTGCAATTAAACTGCTGTTTTCTGCTGTGTTTGTAAAATTTCATCGTTGGATCACCAAGCATTTTCTATGAGTATTTATATGTTTTCTCTGAAATCATTACGTGTTCCAGTATTTTGTGGATGTGTGTGCGTGTGCATATAACTCAAAATATTTTCATTATTCATCCAAAAAAAATGATTACATGTTCAAATCTGAAAGGAGGTAATAAATGAATTTAGACCCACTAAAGCAAGAGATGACTAAGGTAAGTGATAATCTTTGTTCTGTAAACTCAGAAATTCATAAGACAATAGTTATTGTCAATTATTAATAATGGAAGAAGCTTTAAATGTGGTTAGCTAGTTTATGCACAATATATAACACGTGTTTTTTCTCCATATATATAATATGTGATGAAGATGTAAAAAGAAACTGCTTGTTTATTTGACTTTATTTGACTTAGGAAAGAAGGTGGCTTTTATAATTACCATCCTGTGTGTATGTGTGTTACATGTTCTTGTGATATCTGTTAGTCCATTTTCCCCTATAACCTGATATTCTTTTTTAAGATGCCATCTGAAATGTTCAGTGTAATGTTGAAACACCTGCAGCACATGACAGCTAAACAATGAAATCTGAGAGCTGTAAAATAGAAACATGGTGATGTTGCAAAACTTTTGGGCTATACCTGACTAATATGGCATGGTCAGAATGTGTACTTCAGAAATATTCTTCTTAAAATATATAAAATAACATCATCACTTTGAACATGTATTTACAGTTGCAGGCAATCACAGCCCAGTAGGATTTGCAAAGCTGGTCAAGAAATGTTGTTCCTTTAATGAATTACCCTGTTCACAAGTGGCCACCCTTGCACTTCTCCTGAACCAGATGAATTGTGTCTACACCATTACACCATAGTTTTCTTAGAACTAACATAATATTCCTCCCATCTAAGCCTAGTTCTCACAAGTGTCCTCTCCTTCCTTAGGGTTTCCAACGAAAATTCTATATGCCTTATCTTGACCATGCTACGTGTCCCACCTGGCTTATCTGTGATTTGATGACCCTAACATTCCTTGGTAAAAAAAAAAAAAAAAAAGTAAAAGGTAAAGCTATCCCTGTAACAGACAGTGAAGGCCCATAGGGTTGTGAAATGTTAAGGCTTCCACATTTTCTCTAGACATTCGGTTCTCAGACGGTGGTAAGATTGTCAGCCTTACATGCCAGCTGCCCTTTACACACCAGGAAGATTCCTGGTATTCATTTCTGTGAGAGGCTGAATTTACCCAAGGCCATAGTGCAGCTAGAAGGATTAGATTAATTGAAAAAAATCCACCTCATTGGGACTCAGACCTGCAAACTTCCAGCTTGTAGCATAGTGCCTCAACCAACTACACTGCTGTGTGCCCCTAACAGTGTCTGGTGAAGAATACAAACTGTGAAGCTCTTCATTATGCATTTTTTTACCATCTGTTAGGTAACTAATAAGCCTTAATTAGCATATCTGTGAAACTGGGCTCATCCTTTGTAACACCTGGACACAGTCAGTGGTGCTGTAAAGAACTGATGTAATGCTATCAGGTATGAACCCAAGACATGTGTACTTCCAGTCTTCTATAGTCTTCAGATGTGTAAGACACTTATGAACTTGTTATTTTTTCCAGTCATGAGCACAGAAGGAGTTTGCATTTCATCTGTGCATTACCATGCTTGTAAACATAACATTGCTAAATCACAAAAAGGGACAACCTCATGTCCTCCCACATTCACATATACAGAGATTTTGCATGCCATATGCCATGCTTTCACTTTGAAGAATATGTTTTATAAGGAAGCAAGATAAAAAAATTGCCCTGAAATTGAGTGATGGCAGTCTTTTCCCAATTTGCACACACAATGAAGTTCATGGATAAAATTTTGTGCCATATTGTATAACAATGAAACAGCAGGATCATGTTTAGTTCAGTATAGGTTTTTCATTTTTTGTGCACACGCATGTTCATAGTTTTTATACTGTGAAATTAGCACATGAATTTTGTCTGAAAATATTACCATATCAAAAGCCACTTTCTGTTGAACTCACCACAGAAGAAGAGAGCACTGTTTATTTTTCGGTGTTTATCAGCCAGGCTGCATATTTACGGACTCCATAAAATATTGACCCCTAGTTATCCATGGTGTAAATGTGAACAGTGGAATATTGATTTGATCAGCAGTTTTGTGTATTTCTCCACTTGACTAACATTCACCACAATATAATGCCTGAAGGTTGTAAATTTCATGTAAGTTGTACAATAAAATTTCCAGAACACTGCATCTGGAGCCTCTATATACTTAAAACAATGGCAATGTTTGAAATTTCATACTTATTCGAGTTGATAACTTGAAGAGAGATATGCATAGGGAGTATTCTTGTCTTGTACCTGTGGCTGATATAACATGGTGTGCTGAATTTTTATGGTTGTAATTAAATGTTCAGTTACTGGAAGTATGGCTGAATATGATGTTAGTAAGGCTTTGTAAGACAAAGAAGTTTGAATTATTTTGCCAATAGAAGACACAGATCAAAAGTGTTATTTGTTGGTAGCTAGAACAAGCAAGGAGACCGTTACAGTGGTGGGAAAGTGGCACAGACAGTTGGGAAATTATGTAAAATAAAACTTATTTCTGATCTGTTCATTAGGAACCACTTAGACATGGAGACTTTTAAACAGGACACAAATTAATTAAGAGCATGG
Source organism: Cryptotermes secundus (assembly GCF_002891405.2). NCBI lineage: Eukaryota > Metazoa > Arthropoda > Insecta > Blattodea > Kalotermitidae > Cryptotermes > Cryptotermes secundus. The sequence goes on along the minus strand of NW_019728499.1, from coordinate 86,379 downwards.
GAAAATGTTGGGGTCAAAATTAATGTTTACAAATGCACAAGCTTCCATGCAATTTTTGTTTCCAGTATATATAAATGAATAGTGTATTTTCCAACCTGAATTGGTAGTGAAATGTAGTTAATTCTTCCAACAGCGGATGTGATGCGAAGTCATGGGGCAAAACATATTCTTGCAATTGATGTTGGCTCCCAGGATGACACAGATCTCACCAACTATGGTGACTGTCTGTCAGGCTGGTGGTTGTTATGGAAGCGCTGGAATCCATTTGCATCACCAGTTAAAGTACCCAATCTGCCTGATATTCAATCTCGACTTGCATATGTATCCTGTGTTCGTCAGCTGGAGGTGAGTAGAAGGGAAAACATTTAATTTTTAGTATATTGATGATCCATTTATTAATCGATATATATTTGATTTCATATGCATATAACTGAACCACATGATGAATGAAGTAAACACTGGACAGACTTGTAGCATTTCGTATCAGATAGAGACAAGTGACTAGGGTATTATAAAGCAGACATTGGAACTTACATGTTTAGCACTCTTGTGTCCCATAAATCAGTAGGCTGGTTGAAGGGAGAAATAAATAAAGAATGACAAGAGGAAGAGAGAAAAAACAAGTCCTTTCTTTATGCCACCCCCACAATTTTGTTTTCCACATATGGTGAGATTTTATTGCTTATGTATGTATGCAAAGGGATCCCTGTTTTATGGTAAAGAAGTAAACATATGTGACAGACTCCCAGAAGGGCCCCCACATGTTGTTTTGACATATACCTTACCACTTAACAATGACCATAACAAAATGAGATGAACCTAAAAACTTCTAGTTTTAAGCTAATTTGGAATCAGTCTTAAAATTAAAGCATAATTTGGAAATTTAAGATAAAGATTATATTAATATTAATCTGAACCATATATTTAATTTTAATTTTTAAGCTTAATTTTAAAGAAACTATGTATTCATTAAATTATGTTTGAACAGAGGGTGTGTTCGCAAGAAGAAATGGTAAAATATTAAGAAAACAATTCAGTGAATAGGATACATTTCTGTAGATTCGCCTGATTATGATCCTGTAAGGGTCGAAGCATGTAGCGACACCTTTACCAAATGAAGGAATGCTGGTATATTAGTATCAATTTGTTCGCTGATATAATTGTTGTGTAGATGGTCCCATAAAACGCTGTTAAAAATTTAGTTTTATTCACCCAGTTTTACTGCTGCACCCTCCATATGACATCCTGTTTAAGGCCTCCCCCATATATATTAATATATTTATAGATCTGTGTCAGCTTCAGAGGTAACATAAATTAGTTTCAAATGAAAAATGGAAGGAGGAGCCATACCATAGCTTGGACTTTTCTCCATGGAGGCCTGGGTTCAGTCTGGTTGCCTTCATGTGAGATTTATGATGGAGCAGGTTTTTCTTAGAGTTTCTTTGATTTGTCCCTGCTAATCGTTACTCTGTCTGCTCCATAGTCAGTTATCACCACCTCCTGAGGTGTGTGATAGCCCTGATGAAGCAGCTCATCCTTGGCACCTGGTATTGAAATTTTGTGGTATTAATTTCATTTGCTGATATACAAGAATGTTATAAATGCTAAAACCACATGATGCTTCATGTACCCATTGTTCAGAAAAATACTCCCTCCTATGAGGTAAAGGCAAAAAAGATAAAGTTGTCCCTGTGCTTAATTAATTAAGCAGTATGCCATGAAGGCATATGTGGAATTGGATGTATAGATCCACATTGTCTTGACTTTGGCACTAGTTGGAGGTGAGTGGTCAGCTTCACGCCCCGGCCGCTTTACCCCCGGGAAAGAGCTCAAGGTACTCATTGTATATGAGGTTGGGTAGACCCCAGAACCAGTCTGAACAACATGGAGAAGTGAAAATTCTTGACCCTATCGGGACTCGAACTCTGACCTCTCGGTCGTCGAGCCCATATCCAGTTGCTATAGCCTAGTACAACAGGGATTTGGAGTACTTCTTTTTTTCCCCACAGGAAGTGAAGAATAGTGATTACTGTGAATATATCAGGCCACCAATTGACAAATACAAGACTCTGCAATTCGGAAGTTTTGATGAAATCAAGGTATGTTTCTGTATAAGGAATAGTAACTGCTGTTTTATATTTTACTAAAGCAGATTGTTCATATTGCCATCATCTGCCAAGCATGCATCGAGTTAGAATTTATTTTACAGTATGGATGTGCTCTGTGCAATTTGCAGGTTCTTAATTTAGCCTAACAAACACAAACTCTGTAATAAAATGTCCTTGTTAGCCATTACAAAAAGCATGCAGTTATCTAATTTTTCAAATTATTGATCAGACACTTTTCAGGCTATTTGTGTGTTTATGGGATTCATTCAACCCAGTTGTGTGCATGTATGGCATGAACTGTTTATACACCTAATGGTCCCAGAATTAGATTTTAATTTTTTCATTATCCAGATGTATATATAAAGAATTGTCACTGTTGTATCCACTTACCATTAAACTTCAGATAAATTATACCTGTTATGTTACACAACCCTGATTTAGTTTCTGTAAATACTTGTATATCTTCTGTTTACATTTTTATGAAGCAATAGTGTTATATAACTGAACATACTGATAGGCAGATTGCATAGTTGTAGTACTTCACTTCCTATTCCATGGCCTGTAGTCTGCAAGCGACCTATACCGACTGAGTGATCGCTGCTTGTCGGCGAAGTTAGTGCCAACTTGTGGATAGAGGGTGTCATGTGGTCAGCGCAACAGATCCCCAAGGCTGTTAATTTCTGTTTTCTAGAACGAAGCCACTGTTTCCTTGAAATAGCTCCTCAGTTATCCTCACAAGGCTGAATGGACCCCGTTCCAGACCCACTACTTCTCAGAAAATCTGGTAGTGCCAAGAATCGAACCTGGGACCTCTGCTCTGTAGCCAGGAACTCTGACCACCATGCCACAGAGGCGGTCCTTCACTATTGAGATTACTGTCATGGGAGACCAGCAAAGAAGCTACACAAGACACTTACCATGTGGGGATCCTATGACAGGAAGATAAAGGTTAATGTTCTCATTATCTAGTTCAAAATGTGTCCATAGCGTGTGACTTTTAGTTCTTGCATAAGAAATAGCAAGTGGGTGTGACTTCCTGAATTGCTGGGAACAATGAATTGTGTTAACTGTGACCTCAGTTCTAAATTTTTTGAAGGTCTAGAAGCAGAGAAAAGGGTTACCAGTATATCCAAATTGTATAGGCACTCCTTGGTGAAAGAGCACCAGATATTTTGTTCACATGTAGCATGAAGTCTGGAATAGAGGGGAGAACAGTAATGATAGTGGCTGTGATTAATAAAAAAAATAATAAGCACTTGAAGAATACCAGCTTCTGGGATGTGACGCCTTGTAGATCACATGTAAACCAATGTTTTGGAGGAATGTATCTCCTCCATCTTCAGGGTAGACAAATCCGTGAGTGAGAAACCAATGTGATCAGGTGGCTGCAAACTGCTCACGCTGGTTCCTTGCGGATTTTTCTACCCTGAAGATGGAGGCAATACATTCCTCCAAAATGTCGGTTCACACAAGATATACATGGTGCCACATCCCAGAAGAGGGTATTCTTCATAGTCACTCCCGTAAAAACCTCAAATCTTGCATGATAAGAACTTCCTTGCTAGATGACAGAATTTCCAGTATTCCCTCCATGTTTTCCCTGGAAGTGTGAAATAACAGTGAGCTTCTTTTTAGAAAGTCGAGGCAGTCTTGATTTGTTTTTAGCTATTCCTAAACAGAGGCTTTTTCGTTTCATGTAGGAGGTTGGGTATAACCATGGGAAGACGTACTTTGCTGGACTATTGAAGGCAGGTTTGCTGCCTATTTTTAAACCAGAACAGGGAAAGGCAAGTCATCCACATGAGTCATCATGCTATACATTCACTGATCTGGCACAGATGGTATGCAAGGTGGCTCATAATCAGTACATTGATGAGTCAGGTGAGTGTAGGGATATTGGAAATACATTTGTATGAATTACATTAATTTTAATATAAATCCAGTCACATAACTGTTATTCATAATATAGAGAAAGGGAAATTGAAAAATGCAATTATTGTGAAGTTCCAAGAATTTAATTTTAAGAAGACATCAGCCTACTGGAAGTATCTCCAGTTTAGAGTGTTTGGTAGTGGCAGTTGTTGTTATTGGTAAATGAGACCAACTTCTCTTTTGTCTCAGTTTATTTGAATGCTGCTTACTAAAGAGCATGTAATCAATCATCTGAATTTTCAGATCATAAACTGACATTTATGTCATATATGGTTTCAAATTTTCAACCAAATTAAGAACTTCTAACTTGTATTCACTAAGCGAAAGAAAGTTTATTTGTATCCCAAATCCAACTCATCATTTGTGTATCACATCCACTGTCTTCCAGGTGTTCACATTGCAAGAGATTTTCCCACCAATATTCTGTGCACATTTATTGTTTCTCCTCTCTGACTTACAGGGACAGTACCTTGTATCTTCTTGACTTGTCTGCTGTAGATAGGAAATGGGTAAACAAAAGCTGCAACTCTCATGATATTTATAGTCACTAACTTACATACATTAGAATTTCACACAATGTGTAGTATAGTTGTCCCTATTTCATTATCACAAATAGCACCAGGCGTTTTAAGAGTAAACGTCCTTAGCAACAAATGGATGAATTTTGGATTAATCTTCTAAATTCATGTGTCATCTTTAAGAAAAGTATTATACCTTTAGAGGAGGCACACAGTAGCGTAGTTGGTTGAGGCACTATGCTACAAGCCAGAAGGTCGTGGGTTCAAGTCCTGATGAGGTCATTGAATTTTTTTCAGTTGACGTAATCCTTCTGGCCGCAATATGGCCCTGGGGTCGACTCAGCCTCTAACAAAAATGAGTACCAGGAATTAATTATGAAATTTTCCTGGGGAGTAAAGCACGGCTGGCACATAAGGCTGACAACCTTACCGCCATCTTTGAGCTGATTGTCTAGATAATGTGGGACCCTCAATGTTTCACAACCCTATGGGCCTTCACCGCCTGTTACAGGGATAGCTTTATTTTTTTTTTATTTTTTTTTCCTTGTACCTATAGAGTCAATGGTATTTAGAGAAGGACTGACTACAAGTATACAGGGGCTGACTGTTGTCATACATGTAGTTAATAGAAAAACTTGTAGAACCTGACAGGGGGAAGATAAAAATGATGTGATGGTAGTTATTGTTGTGCCCCATTACAAGCTGCTGTCAACATAATAATCATCACAATGTTATCAAGTTAGTGCTACATCTCTTCCAGAAATTTGGTTTCTTATTCCTTTGGAAACTAGAGAACCCAGTCCTAGATCTGCTTCATTCACTATAGTCATATTTCTCTTTGTACACAGGTTTGTTTGAAAAATTCATTTGTTTAGATGGAAATAACAAATGATAATGCTTTACATTTTAAGAGTGGAAAAGATTAAAAATTAAATGTTGCTAGTGTATATTGAATTCCCTTTTTTCGTCAGATTCAGAGGAAGAGTATGAAGCTGATGAAGAGGATGCTCAGGAAGTGGGATATGCTTCAGAGCCAGCTGTGGGACTCTCTGATGTGAGTATCATATTTTCTTAAGTACAGCTTCAGAAATATGCCGCAGATGTCCCTGACCTTAACATCTGACTTTTTTAAACACTGTCTATAAAAATGATGTTATGAAGAAAACTGCATAGCTATGAATGAGTGGATATTGTTAATTGGTCATTAGATTTAAGTTGTACTGTTGGTGCCCTGGTCTTGTTCTGTTTCTGGGTGGATGCTGTGGGTGTATCTGTGACATGTATAGATCACTTCCGTCCATGATGTGAGATTTATAGTGAACTAATCTTTAGTAAGGCATGTTTTATGAAAGAGAATATTTTCTTATTTCCATTCATTTTATCTCACCTTAGAATGACAAAAGCAAAACAACCCTGGCAGTTGATACAAGTAACTAAAACTAAGTAATTCCACAGGGCAGAGTCATTCTTGAGGACAAGATCTAAAAGATTGTGATGATGGTATGTCGATACAGTTGAGTATCAGGGGTGGGCCATAAAACTGGCCCTAACACTGCGACTTTCAGTGATCTATTGTGCTTTGTTAATACACTTACTGAGTTTTTGGACATTATCCAGCATCCTATTTTTTATTTAAACATGGCATGTCAGAAGACTGGAGTCTGTCTCCATCATGAAGTAAAAGCCTGCTCAGTTGGGCCCAAGTAGTAGAGCCAGTCCCTGTCTCTGAGGGACTAGCTGACTAGCTCTATCAATTGGGCCAAATCGTGTAGGCTTTTACTTGAGGATGGAGACAGAATCCAGTCTCTGAAATGGTTTTAAATAAAAAAACAGGAGAGTGGATAATGTCCAAAAATTGATAATGGGACCTTCTTCAGGAGTTAATTACATAGGTGGTTAAGAAGTACATATGGAATCTGATCTGATTACCATGTATGACTTCTACTTGTTGCCTTTGTAATTTTGTTATGCCACGTATGATGGTATACACATGGAAGGTTGAAGGCCACGTGCAAATCGCTGTCTGATATGCACCTTGGAAAATTTCCAATGGTGTGGAAAACCTTGTTTTATATATGCTGAAATTTTAAGAGGTAGGTGTCTGCTCATAATTCTCATGCAGGGCAAGCATAAGTCATTACTGATCTGATCAGTGCCATATGGAGGGCTAGTTTAATGTTGGTGCTTAAACACTCACTTTTGAATAGGGAGTAGATTCTAATAAATGTTCTGAAGGGCTTGGCTTCGGTCACTTCTTTAAGCAGTCTCCATGTAATCCTCTTATCAAAGAATGCACCGAGATATTTTACATGATTGACGAAGAGGATATCCATCCATTCAGTGTAAGATGAGCCTCGGGGAACCTAAATCTATGAGAAAAGTTTATGGTCTGAGTTTTATCTTCATTGATTTTTATGTACCAGCACTCACATCACGTCTCAAGCACTGAGACCTCGCTGCAGTTTTCTGAGAACATAACCCTCTTTGCATATACGAAGGGGGACCCAAAAATAACCAGAACCGACCTGTTGCGCGCGCATGCTTTGTAGTTACGAGTTGTGCTGCTAGGTGGTGTTAGCTGGGGGTCTCCCGTGACTGTTAGTGAGCTGGTGTCAGTCTGAGTTAAGTGGTTTGTCTGTGGTGCTCTGTTGTGTGTGTTCCTGTTTCAACCCTTTGGCGATTAGTGAGATGGCCGACCAGAAGGAACAAAGAGTGTGCGTGAAATTTTGCTTTCCGTTTTCGTCGCACACACTCTCGTAATTTCGTAACACATCCAGGTAAAAATGTTGGTTCACTGTTTGTCCTGGTGGAACGAACTCTTTGTGGACAATGCCATTCACATCAAAAAAACAAATCAACATTGTTTTCACATTGGATCGCACTTGACGCGCTTTCTTCGGTCATGGTGAAGTTGGAGTTTTCCACTGGCTTGATGATTGCTTTGATTCTGGATCGTACCCGTAGCACCAAGACTCATCGCCAGTCACAATTCTTTTAAGAAATTCTGGATCGTTCTGCACTTCACTCTTCAAGTCG